>NW_027258235.1:0-91944 GCF_045791955.1 Oncorhynchus clarkii lewisi | reverse complement strand
GGAGGCCATGTTCACCCCACAACAACTGTAAGAGTATGGAGGCCGTGGTCACCCAACACCAACTGTAAGAGTATGGAGGCCGTGGTCACCCCACAACAACTGTAAGAGTATGGAGGCCGTGGTCACCCAACAACAACTGTAAGAGTATGGAGGCCGTGGTCACCCAACACCAACTGTAAGAGTATGGAGGCCGTGGTCACCCAACACCAACTGTAAGAGTATGGAGGCCGTGGTCACCCAACACCAACTGTAAGAGTATGGAGGCCATGGTCACCCAATACCAACTGTAAGAGTATGGAGGCCATGGTCACCCAACACCAACTGTAAGAGTATGGATGCCATGGTCACTCAACACCAACTGTAAGAGTATGAAGGCCATGGTAGCCCAACACCAACTGTAAGAGTAAAGAGGCCATGGTAACCCCACAACAACTGTAAGAGTATGGAGGCTGTGGTCACCCAACACCAACTGTAAGAGTATGGAGGCCGTGGTCACCCAACACCAACTGTAAGAGTATGGAGGCCGTGGTCACCCAACACCAACTGTAAGAGTATGGAGGCCATGGTCACCCAACACCAACTGTAAGAGTATGGAGGCCGTGGTCACCCACCACCAACTGTAAGAGTATGGAGGCCATGGTCACCCAACACCAACTGTAAGAGTATGGAGGACATGGTCACCCAACACCAACTGTAAGAGTATGAAGGCCATGGTCTCCCAACACCAACTGTAAGAGTATGGAGGCCATGGTCACCCAACACCAACTGTAAGAGTGTGGAAGCCATGGTCACCCAACACCAACTGTAAGAGTATGGAGGCCATGGTCACCCAACACCAACTGTAAGAGTATGGAGGACATGGTCACCCAACACCAACTGTAAGAGTGTGGAAGTCATGGTCACCCAACACCAACTGTAAGAGTATGGAGGCCATGGTCACCCAACACCAACTGAAAGAGTATGAAGGCCATGGTCACCCAACACCAACTGTAAGAGTATGGAGGCCATGGTCACCCAACACCAACTGTAAGAGTATGGAGGCCATGGTCACCCAACACCAACTGTAAGAGTTTGGAGGCCATGGTCACCCAACACCAACTGTAAGAGTATGGAGGCCATGGTCACCCAAGACCAACTGTAAGAGTATGGAGGCCATGGTCACACAACACCAACTGTAAGAGTATGGAGGCCATGGTCACCCAAGAATAAATTGTAAGAGTATGAAGGCCATGGTCACCCAACATCAACTGTAAGAGTATGGAGGCCGTGGTCACCCAACACCAACTGTAAGAGTATGGAGGCCATGGTCACCCAACACCAACTGTAAGAGTATGGAGGCCATGGTCACCCAACACCAACTGTAAGAGTATGAAGGCCATGGTCACCCAACACCAACTGTAAGAGTATGAAGGCCATGGTCACCCAACACCAACTGTAAGAGTATGGAGGCCATTGTCACCCCACAACAACTGTAAGAGTATGGAGGCCGTGGTCACCCAACACCAACTGTAAGAGTATGGAGGCCGTGGTCACCCAACACCAACTGTAAGAGTATGGAGGACGTGGTCACCCAACACCAACTGTAAGAGTATGGAGGCCGTGGTCACCCAACACCAACTGTAAGAGTATGGAGGCCGTGGTCACCCAACACCAACTGTAAGAGTATGGAGGCCATGGTCACCCCACAACAACTGTAAGAGTATGGAGGCCGTGGTCACCCAACACCAACTGTAAGAGTATGGAGGCCGTGGTCACCCAACACCAACTGTAAGAGTATGGAGGCCATGGTCACCCCACAACAACTGTAAGAGTATGGAGGCCGTGGTCACCCAACACCAACTGTAAGAGTATGGAGGCCGTGGTCACCCAACACCAACTGTAAGAGTATGGAGGCCGTGGTCACCCCACAACAACTGTAAGAGTATGGAGGCCGTGGTCTCCCAACACCAACTGTAAGAGTATGGAGGCCGTGGTCACCCAACACCAACTGTAAGAGTATGGAGGCCGTGGTCACCCAACACCAACTGTAAGAGTATGGAGGCCGTGGTCACCCAACACCAACTGTAAGAGTATGGAGGCCATGGTCACCCCACAACAACTGTAAGAGTATGGAGGCCGTGGTCACCCAACACCAACTGTAAGAGTATGGAGGCCGTGGTCACCCCACAACAACTGTAAGAGTTTGGAGGCCGTGGTCACCCAACACCAACTGTAAGATTATGGAGGCCGTGGTCACCCAACACCAACTGTAAGAGTATGGAGGCCGTGGTCACCCAACACCAACTGTAAGAGTATGGAGGCCGTGGTCACCCAACACCAACTGTAAGAGTATGAAGGCCATGGTCACCCAACACCAACTGTAAGAGTATGGAGGCCATGGTCACCCAACACCAACTGTAAGAGTATGGAGGCCATTGTCACCCAACACCAACTGTAAGAGTATGAAGGCCATGGTCACCCAACACCAACTGTAAGAGTATGGAGGCCATGGTCACCCAACACCAACTGTAAGAGTATGGAAGCCATGGTCACCCAACACCAACTGTAAGAGTATGGAGGCCATGGTCACCCAACACCAACTGTAAGATTATGAAGGCCATGGTCACCCAACACCAACTGTAAGAGTATGGAGGCCATGATCACCCAACACCAACTGTAAGAGTATGGAGGCCATGGTCACCCAACACCAACTGTAAGAGTATGGAGACCATGGTCACCCAACACCAACTGTAAGAGTATGGAGGCCGTGGTCACCCCACAACAACTGTAAGAGTATGGAGGCCGTGGTCACCCAACACCAACTGTAAGAGTAGGAGACCATGGTCACCCAACACCAACTGGAGACCATGGTCACCCAACACCAACTGTAAGAGTATGGAGGCCATGGTCACCCAACACCAACTGTAAGAGTATGAAGGCCATGGTCACCCAACACCAACTGTAAGAGTATGGAGGCCATTGTCACCCCACAACAACTGTAAGAGTATGGAGGCCGTGGTCACCCAACACCAACTGTAAGAGTATGGAGGCCGTGGTCACCCAACACCAACTGTAAGAGTATGGAGGACGTGGTCACCCAACACCAACTGTAAGAGTATGGAGGCCATGGTCACCCAACACCAACTGTAAGAGTATGAAGGCCATGGTCACCCAACACCAACTGTAAGAGTATGGAGGCCATTGTCAAACCACAACAACTGTAAGAGTATGAAGGCCATGGTCACCCAACACCAACTGTAAGAGTATGGAGGCCATGGTCACCCAACACCAACTGTAAGAGTATGGAGGCCATTGTCACCCAACACCAACTGTAAGAGTATGGAGGCCATGGTCACCCAACACCAACTGTAAGAGTATGGAGGCCATGGTCACCCCACAACACCTGTAAGAGTATGGAGGCCATGGTCACCCAACACCAACTGTAAGAGTATGGAGGCCGTGGTCACCCAACACCAACTGTAAGAGTATGGAGGCCGTGGTCACCCAACACCAACTGTAAGAGTATGGAGGCCATGGTCACCCCACAACAACTGTAAGAGTATGGAGGCAGTGGTCACCCAACACCAACTGTAAGAGTATGGAGGCCGTGGTCATCCCACAACAACTGTAAGAGTATGGAGGCCGTGGTCACCCAACACCAACTGTAAGAGTATGGATGCCGTGGTCACCCAACACCAACTGTAAGAGTATGGATGCCGTGGTCACCCAACACCAACTGTAAGAGTATGGAGGCCGTGGTCACCCAACACCAACTGTAAGAGTATGGAGGCCATGGTCACCCAACAACAACTGTAAGAGTATGGAGGCCATGGTCACCCAACACCAACTGTAAGAGTATGGAGGCCATGGTCACCCATCACCAACTGTAAGAGTATGGAGGCCGTGGACAACCAACACCAACTGTAAGAGTATGGAGGCCATGGTCACCCAACACCAACTGTAAGAGTATGGAGGCCATGGTCACCCAACACCACCTGTAAGAGTATGGAGGCCATGGTCACCCAACACCAACTGTAAGAGTATGGAGGCCATGGTCACCCAACACCAACTGTAAGAGTATGGAGGCCATGGTCACCCCACAACACTTGTAAGAGTATGGAGGCCATGGTCACCCAACACCAACTGTAAGAGTATGAAGGCCATGGTCACCCAACACCAACTGTAAGAGTATGGAGGCCATGGTCACCCAACACCAACTGTAAGAGTACGGAATCCATTGTCACCCAACACCAACTGTAAGAGTATGGAGGCCATGGTCACCCAAGACCAACTGTAAGAGTATGGAGGCCATGGTCACCCAACACCAACTGTAAGAGTATGGAGGCCATGGTCACCCAAGACCAACTGTAAGAGTATGGAGGCCATGGTCACCCAACACCAACTGTAAGAGTATGGAGGCCATGGTCACTCAACACCAACTGTAAGAGTATGAAGGCCATGGTCACCCAACACCAACTGTAAGAGTATGGAGGACATGGTCACCCAACACCAACTGTAAGAGTATGGAGGCCATGGTCACCCAACAACAACTGTAAGAGTATGGAGGCCATGGTCACCCAACACCAACTGTAAGAGTATGGAGGCCATGGTCACCCATCACCAACTGTAAGAGTATGGAGGCCGTGGACAACCAACACCAACTGTAAGAGTATGGAGGCCATGGTCACCCAACACCAACTGTAAGAGTATGGAAGCCATGGTCACCCAACACCAACTGTAAGAGTATGGAGGCCATGGTCACCCAACACCAACTGTAAGAGTATGAAGGCCATGGTCACCCAACACCAACTGTAAGAGTATGGAGGCCATGGTCACCCAACACCAACTGTAAGAGTATGGAGGCCGTGGTCACCCAACACCAACTGTAAGAGTATGAAGGCCATGGTCACCCAACACCAACTGTAAGAGTATGAAGGCCATGGTCACCCAACACCAACTGTAAGAGTATGGAGGCCGTGGTCACCCAACACCAACTGTAAGAGTATGGAGGCCATGGTCACCCAACACCAACTGTAAGAGTATGGAGGCCATGGTCACCCACCACCAACTGTAAGAATATGAAGGCCATGGTCACCCAACACCAACTGTAAGAGTATGAAGGCCATGGTCACCCAACACCAACTGTAAGAGTATGGAGGCCATTGTCACCCCACAACAACTTTCAGAGTATGGAGGCCATGATCACCCAACACCAACTGTAAGAGTATGGAGGCCATTGTCACCCCACAACAACTGTAAGAGTATGGAGGCCATGGTCACCCATCACCAACTGTAAGAGTATGGAGGCCGTGGACAACCAACACCAACTGTAAGAGTATGGAGGCCATGGTCACCCAACACCAACTGTAAGAGTATGGAGGCCATGGTCACCCAACACCAACTGTAAGAGTATAGAGACCATGGTCACCCAACACCAACTGTAAGAGTATGGAGGCCATGGTCACCCAACACCAACTGTAAGAGTATGGAAGCCATGGTCACCCAACACCAACTGTAAGAGTATGGAGGCCATGGTCACCCAACACCAACTGTAAGAGTATGAAGGCCATGGTCACCCAACACCAACTGTAAGAGTATGGAGGCCGTGTTCACCCAACACCAACTGTAAGAGTATGAAGGCCATGGTCACCCAACACCAACTGTAAGAGTTTGGAGGCCATGGTCACCCAACACCAACTGTAAGAGTATGGAGGCCATGGTCACCCAAGACCAACTGTAAGAGTATGGAGGCCATGGTCACCCAACACCAACTGTAAGAGTATGGAGGCCATGGTCACCCAATACCAACTGTAAGAGTATGGAGGCCATGGTCACCCAACACCAACTGTAAGAGTATGGATGCCATGGTCACTCAACACCAACTGTAAGAGTATGAAGGCCATGGTAGCCCAACACCAACTGTAAGAGTAAAGAGGCCATGGTAACCCCACAACAACTGTAAGAGTATGGAGGCTGTGGTCACCCAACACCAACTGTAAGAGTATGGAGGCCGTGGTCACCCAACACCAACTGTAAGAGTATGGAGGCCGTGGTCACCCAACACCAACTGTAAGAGTATGGAGGCCATGGTCACCCAACACCAACTGTAAGAGTATGGAGGCCGTGGTCACCCACCACCAACTGTAAGAGTATGGAGGCCATGGTCACCCAACACCAACTGTAAGAGTATGGAGGACATGGTCACCCAACACCAACTGTAAGAGTATGAAGGCCATGGTCTCCCAACACCAACTGTAAGAGTATGGAGGCCATGGTCACCCAACACCAACTGTAAGAGTGTGGAAGCCATGGTCACCCAACACCAACTGTAAGAGTATGGAGGCCATGGTCACCCAACACCAACTGTAAGAGTATGGATGCCATGGTCACCCAACACCAACTGTAAGAGTGTGGAAGTCATGGTCACCCAACACCAACTGTAAGAGTATGGAGGCCATGGTCACCCAACACCAACTGAAAGAGTATGAAGGCCATGGTCACCCAACACCAACTGTAAGAGTATGGAGGCCATGGTCACCCAACACCAACTGTAAGAGTATGGAGGCCATGGTCACCCAACACCAACTGTAAGAGTTTGGAGGCCATGGTCACCCAACACCAACTGTAAGAGTATGGAGGCCATGGTCACCCAAGACCAACTGTAAGAGTATGGAGGCCATGGTCACACAACACCAACTGTAAGAGTATGGAGGCCATGGTCACCCAAGAATAAATTGTAAGAGTATGAAGGCCATGGTCACCCAACATCAACTGTAAGAGTATGGAGGCCGTGGTCACCCAACACCAACTGTAAGAGTATGGAGGCCATGGTCACCCAACACCAACTGTAAGAGTATGGAGGCCATGGTCACCCAACACCAACTGTAAGAGTATGAAGGCCATGGTCACCCAACACCAACTGTAAGAGTATGAAGGCCATGGTCACCCAACACCAACTGTAAGAGTATGGAGGCCATTGTCACCCCACAACAACTGTAAGAGTATGGAGGCCGTGGTCACCCAACACCAACTGTAAGAGTATGGAGGCCGTGGTCACCCAACACCAACTGTAAGAGTATGGAGGACGTGGTCACCCAACACCAACTGTAAGAGTATGGAGGCCGTGGTCACCCAACACCAACTGTAAGAGTATGGAGGCCGTGGTCACCCAACACCAACTGTAAGAGTATGGAGGCCATGGTCACCCCACAACAACTGTAAGAGTATGGAGGCCGTGGTCACCCAACACCAACTGTAAGAGTATGGAGGCCGTGGTCACCCAACACCAACTGTAAGAGTATGGAGGCCATGGTCACCCCACAACAACTGTAAGAGTAAGAGTATGGAGGCCGTGGTCACCCAACACCAACTGTAAGAGTATGGAGGCCGTGGTCACCCAACACCAACTGTAAGAGTATGGAGGCCGTGGTCACCCCACAACAACTGTAAGAGTATGGAGGCCGTGGTCTCCCAACACCAACTGTAAGAGTATGGAGGCCGTGGTCACCCAACACCAACTGTAAGAGTATGGAGGCCGTGGTCACCCAACACCAACTGTAAGAGTATGGAGGCCGTGGTCACCCAACACCAACTGTAAGAGTATGGAGGCCATGGTCACCCCACAACAACTGTAAGAGTATGGAGGCCGTGGTCACCCAACACCAACTGTAAGAGTATGGAGGCCGTGGTCACCCCACAACAACTGTAAGAGTTTGGAGGCCGTGGTCACCCAACACCAACTGTAAGATTATGGAGGCCGTGGTCACCCAACACCAACTGTAAGAGTATGGAGGCCGTGGTCACCCAACACCAACTGTAAGAGTATGGAGGCCGTGGTCACCCAACACCAACTGTAAGAGTATGAAGGCCATGGTCACCCAACACCAACTGTAAGAGTATGGAGGCCATGGTCACCCAACACCAACTGTAAGAGTATGGAGGCCATTGTCACCCAACACCAACTGTAAGAGTATGAAGGCCATGGTCACCCAACACCAACTGTAAGAGTATGGAGGCCATGGTCACCCAACACCAACTGTAAGAGTATGGAAGCCATGGTCACCCAACACCAACTGTAAGAGTATGGAGGCCATGGTCACCCAACACCAACTGTAAGATTATGAAGGCCATGGTCACCCAACACCAACTGTAAGAGTATGGAGGCCATGATCACCCAACACCAACTGTAAGAGTATGGAGGCCATGGTCACCCAACACCAACTGTAAGAGTATGGAGACCATGGTCACCCAACACCAACTGTAAGAGTATGGAGGCCGTGGTCACCCCACAACAACTGTAAGAGTATGGAGGCCGTGGTCACCCAACACCAACTGTAAGAGTATGGAGGCCATGGTCACCCAACACCAACTGTAAGAGTATGGAGGCCATGGTCACCCAACACCAACTGTAAGAGTATGAAGGCCATGGTCACCCAACACCAACTGTAAGAGTATGAAGGCCATGGTCACCCAACACCAACTGTAAGAGTATGGAGGCCATTGTCACCCCACAACAACTGTAAGAGTATGGAGGCCGTGGTCACCCAACACCAACTGTAAGAGTATGGAGGCCGTGGTCACCCAAAACCAACTGTAAGAGTATGGAGGACGTGGTCACCCAACACCAACTGTAAGAGTATGGAGGCCATGGTCACCCAACACCAACTGTAAGAGTATGAAGGCCATGGTCACCCAACACCAACTGTAAGAGTATGGAGGCCATTGTCAAACCACAACAACTGTAAGAGTATGGAGGCCGTGGTCACCCAACACCAACTGTAAGAGTATGGAGGCCGTGGTCACCCAACACCAACTGTAAGAGTATGGAGGCCGTGGTCACCCAACACCAACTGTAAGAGTATGGAGGCCGTGGTCACCCAACACCAACTGTAAGAGTATGGAGGCCATGTTCACCCCACAACAACTGTAAGAGTATGGAGGCCGTGGTCACCCAACACCAACTGTAAGAGTATGGAGGCCGTGGTCACCCCACAACAACTGTAAGAGTATGGAGGCCGTGGTCACCCAACACCAACTGTAAGATTATGGAGGCCGTGGTCACCCAACACCAACTGTAAGAGTATGGAGGCCGTGGTCACCCAACACCAACTGTAAGAGTATGGAGGCCGTGGTCACCCAACACCAACTGTAAGAGTATGGAGGCCATGGTCACCCAACACCACTGTAAGAGTATGGAGGCCATGGTCACCCAACACCAACTGTAAGAGTATGGAGGCCATGGTCACCCAACACCAACTGTAAGAGTATGGAGACCATGGTCACCCAACACCAACTGTAAGAGTATGGAGGCCATGGTCACCCAACACCAACTGTAAGAGTATGGAGGCCATGGTCACCCAACACCAAATGTAAGAGTATGGAGGCCATGGTCACCCCACAACACCTGTAAGAGTATGGAGGCCATGGACACCCAACACCAACTGTAAGAGTATGGAGGCCGTGGTCACCCAACACCAACTGTAAGAGTATGGAGGCCGTGGTCACCCAACACCAACTGTAAGAGTATGGAGGCCATTGTCACCCCACAACAACTGTAAGAGTATGGAGGCCGTGGTCACCCAACACCAACTGTAAGAGTATGGAGGCCGTGGTCACCCAACACCAACTGTAAGAGTATGGAGGCCATGGTCACCCCACAACAACTGTAAGAGTATGGAGGCCGTGGTCACCCAACACCAACTGTAAGAGTATGGAGGCCGTGGTCACCCAACACCAACTGTAAGAGTATGGAGGCCGTGGTCACCCCACAACAACTGTAAGAGTATGGAGGCCGTGGTCACCCAACACCAACTGTAAGAGTATGGAGGCCGTGGTCACCCAACACCAACTGTAAGAGTATGGAGGCCGTGGTCACCCAACACCAACTGTAAGAGTATGGAGGCCGTGGTCACCCAACACCAACTGTAAGAGTATGGAGGCCATGGTCACCCCACAACAACTGTAAGAGTATGGAGGCCATTGTCACCCCACAAAAACTGTAAGAGTATGGAGGCCGTGGTCACCCAACACCAACTGTAAGAGTATGGAGGCCGTGGTCACCCAACACAAACTGTAAGAGTATGGAGGCCATGGTCACCCCACAACAACTGTAAGAGTATGGAGGCCGTGGTCACCCAACACCAACTGTAAGAGTATGGAGGCCGTGGTCACCCAACACCAACTGTAAGAGTATGGAGGCCGTGGTCACCCCACAAGAACTGTAAGAGTATGGAGGCCGTGGTCACCCAACACCAACTGTAAGAGTATGGAGGCCGTGGTCACCCAACACCAACTGTAAGAGTATGGAGGCCGTGGTCACCCAACACCAACTGTAAGAGTATGGAGGCCGTGGTCACCCAACACCAACTGTAAGAGTATGGAGGCCATGGTCACCCCACAACAACTGTAAGAGTATGGAGGCCGTGGTCACCCAACACCAACTGTAAGAGTATGGAGGCCGTGGTCACCCAAAACCAACTGTAAGAGTATGGAGGACGTGGTCACCCAACACCAACTGTAAGAGTATGGAGGCCATGGTCACCCAACACCAACTGTAAGAGTATGAAGGCCATGGTCACCCAACACCAACTGTAAGAGTATGGAGGCCATTGTCAAACCACAACAACTGTAAGAGTATGGAGGCCGTGGTCACCCAACACCAACTGTAAGAGTATGGAGGCCGTGGTCACCCAACACCAACTGTAAGAGTATGGAGGCCGTGGTCACCCAACACCAACTGTAAGAGTATGGAGGCCGTGGTCACCCAACACCAACTGTAAGAGTATGGAGGCCATGTTCACCCCACAACAACTGTAAGAGTATGGAGGCCGTGGTCACCCAACACCAACTGTAAGAGTATGGAGGCCGTGGTCACCCCACAACAACTGTAAGAGTATGGAGGCCGTGGTCACCCAACACCAACTGTAAGATTATGGAGGCCGTGGTCACCCAACACCAACTGTAAGAGTATGGAGGCCGTGGTCACCCAACACCAACTGTAAGAGTATGGAGGCCGTGGTCACCCAACACCAACTGTAAGAGTATGGAGGCCATGGTCACCCAACACCACTGTAAGAGTATGGAGGCCATGGTCACCCAACACCAACTGTAAGAGTATGGAGGCCATGGTCACCCAACACCAACTGTAAGAGTATGGAGACCATGGTCACCCAACACCAACTGTAAGAGTATGGAGGCCATGGTCACCCAACACCAACTGTAAGAGTATGGAGGCCATGGTCACCCAACACCAAATGTAAGAGTATGGAGGCCATGGTCACCCCACAACACCTGTAAGAGTATGGAGGCCATGGACACCCAACACCAACTGTAAGAGTATGGAGGCCGTGGTCACCCAACACCAACTGTAAGAGTATGGAGGCCGTGGTCACCCAACACCAACTGTAAGAGTATGGAGGCCATTGTCACCCCACAACAACTGTAAGAGTATGGAGGCCGTGGTCACCCAACACCAACTGTAAGAGTATGGAGGCCGTGGTCACCCAACACCAACTGTAAGAGTATGGAGGCCATGGTCACCCCACAACAACTGTAAGAGTATGGAGGCCGTGGTCACCCAACACCAACTGTAAGAGTATGGAGGCCGTGGTCACCCAACACCAACTGTAAGAGTATGGAGGCCGTGGTCACCCCACAACAACTGTAAGAGTATGGAGGCCGTGGTCACCCAACACCAACTGTAAGAGTATGGAGGCCGTGGTCACCCAACACCAACTGTAAGAGTATGGAGGCCGTGGTCACCCAACACCAACTGTAAGAGTATGGAGGCCGTGGTCACCCAACACCAACTGTAAGAGTATGGAGGCCATGGTCACCCCACAACAACTGTAAGAGTATGGAGGCCATTGTCACCCCACAAAAACTGTAAGAGTATGGAGGCCGTGGTCACCCAACACCAACTGTAAGAGTATGGAGGCCGTGGTCACCCAACACAAACTGTAAGAGTATGGAGGCCATGGTCACCCCACAACAACTGTAAGAGTATGGAGGCCGTGGTCACCCAACACCAACTGTAAGAGTATGGAGGCCGTGGTCACCCAACACCAACTGTAAGAGTATGGAGGCCGTGGTCACCCCACAAGAACTGTAAGAGTATGGAGGCCGTGGTCACCCAACACCAACTGTAAGAGTATGGAGGCCGTGGTCACCCAACACCAACTGTAAGAGTATGGAGGCCGTGGTCACCCAACACCAACTGTAAGAGTATGGAGGCCGTGGTCACCCAACACCAACTGTAAGAGTATGGAGGCCATGGTCACCCCACAACAACTGTAAGAGTATGGAGGCCGTGGTCACCCAACACCAACTGTAAGAGTATGGAGGCCGTGGTCACCCCACAACAACTGTAAGAGTTTGGAGGCCGTGGTCACCCAACACCAACTGTAAGATTATGGAGGCCGTGGTCGCCCAACACCAACTGTAAGAGTATGGAGGCCGTGGTCACCCAACACCAACTGTAAGAGTATGGAGGCCGTGGTCACCCAACACCAACTGTAAGAGTATGAAGGCCATGGTCACCCAACACCAACTGTAAGAGTATGGAGGCCATGGTCACCCAACACCAACTGTAAGAGTATGGAGGCCATTGTCACCCAACACCAACTGTAAGAGTATGGAGGCCATGGTCACCCAACACCAACTGTAAGAGTATGGAGGCCATGGTCACCCCACAACACCTGTAAGAGTATGGAGGCCATGGTCACCCAACACCAACTGTAAGAGTATGGAGGCCGTGGTCACCCAACACCAACTGTAAGAGTATGGAGGCCGTGGTCACCCAACACCAACTGTAAGAGTATGGAGGCCATGGTCACCCCACAACAACTGTAAGAGTATGGAGGCAGTGGTCACCCAACACCAACTGTAAGAGTATGGAGGCCGTGGTCATCCCACAACAACTGTAAGAGTATGGAGGCCGTGGTCACCCAACACCAACTGTAAGAGTATGGATGCCGTGGTCACCCAACACCAACTGTAAGAGTATGGAGGCCGTGGTCACCCAACACCAACTGTAAGAGTATGGAGGCCATGGTCACCCCACAACAACTGTAAGAGTATGGAGGCCGTGGTCACCCAACACCAACTGTAAGAGTATGGAGGCCGTGGTCACCCAACACCAACTGTAAGAGTATGGAGGCCATGGTCACCCAACACCAACTGTAAGAGTATGGAGGCCATTGTCACCCCACAACAACTGTAAGAGTATGGAGGCCGTGGTCACCCAACACCAACTGTAAGAGTATGGAGGCCGTGGTCACCCAACACCAACTGTAAGAGTATGGAGGCCGTGGTCACCCAACACCAACTGTAAGAGTATGGAGGCCGTGGTCACCCAACACCAACTGTAAGAGTATGGAGGCCGTGGTCACCCAACACCAACTGTAAGAGTATGGAGGTCATGGTCACCCCACAACAACTGTAAGAGTATGGAGGCCGTGGTCACCCAACACCAACTGTAAGAGTATGGAGGCCGTGGTCACCCCACAACAACTGTAAGAGTATGGAGGCCGTGGTCACCCAACACCAACTGTAAGAGTATGAAGGCCATGTTCACCCAACACCAACTGTAAGAGTATGGAGGCCATTGTCACCCCACAACAACTGTAAGAGTATGCAGGCCGTGGTCACCCAACACCAACTGTAAGAGTATGGAGGCCGTGGTCACCCAACACCAACTGTAAGAGTTTGGAGGCCGTGGTCACCCAACACCAACTGTAAGAGTATGGAGGCCGTGATCACCCAACACCAACTGTAAGAGTATGGAGGCCGTGGTCACCCAACACCAACTGTAAGAGTATGGAGGCCATGTTCACCCCACAACAACTGTAAGAGTATGGAGGCCGTGGTCACCCAACACCAACTGTAAGAGTATGGAGGCCGTGGTCACCCCACAACAACTGTAAGAGTATGGAGGCCGTGGTCACCCAGCACCAACTGTAAGAGTATGGAGGCCATGGTCACCCCACAACAACTGTAAGAGTATGGAGGCCGTGGTCACCCAACACCAACTGTAAGAGTATGGAGGCCGTGGTCACCCCACAACAACTGTAAGAGTTTGGAGGCCGTGGTCACCCAACACCAACTGTAAGATTATGGAGGCCGTGGTCACCCAACACCAACTGTAAGAGTATGGAGGCCGTGGTCACCCAACACCAACTGTAAGAGTATGGAGGCCGTGGTCACCCAACACCAACTGTAAGAGTATGAAGGCCATGGTCACCCAACACCAACTGTAAGAGTATGGAGGCCATGGTCACCCAACACCAACTGTAAGAGTATGGAGGCCATTGTCACCCAACACCAACTGTAAGAGTATGAAGGCCATGGTCACCCAACACCAACTGTAAGAGTATGGAGGCCATGGTCACCCAACACCAACTGTAAGAGTATGGAAGCCATGGTCACCCAACACCAACTGTAAGAGTATGGAGGCCATGGTCACCCAACACCAACTGTAAGATTATGAAGGCCATGGTCACCCAACATCAACTGTAAGAGTATGGAGGCCATGATCACCCAACACCAACTGTAAGAGTATGGAGGCCATGGTCACCCAACACCAACTGTAAGAGTATGGAGACCATGGTCACCCAACACCAACTGTAAGAGTATGGAGGCCGTGGTCACCCCACAACAACTGTAAGAGTATGGAGGCCGTGGTCACCCAACACCAACTGTAAGAGTATGGAGGCCATGGTCACCCAACACCAACTGTAAGAGTATGGAGGCCATGGTCACCCAACACCAACTGTAAGAGTATGAAGGCCATGGTCACCCAACACCAACTGTAAGAGTATGAAGGCCATGGTCACCCAACACCAACTGTAAGAGTATGGAGGCCATTGTCACCCCACAACAACTGTAAGAGTATGGAGGCCGTGGTCACCCAACACCAACTGTAAGAGTATGGAGGCCGTGGTCACCCAACACCAACTGTAAGAGTATGGAGGACGTGGTCACCCAACACCAACTGTAAGAGTATGGAGGCCATGGTCACCCAACACCAACTGTAAGAGTATGAAGGCCATGGTCACCCAACACCAACTGTAAGAGTATGGAGGCCATTGTCAAACCACAACAACTGTAAGAGTATGGAGGCCGTGGTCACCCAACACCAACTGTAAGAGTATGGAGGCCGTGGTCACCCAACACCAACTGTAAGAGTATGGAGGCCGTGGTCACCCAACACCAACTGTAAGAGTATGGAGGCCGTGGTCACCCAACACCAACTGTAAGAGTATGGAGGCCATGTTCACCCCACAACAACTGTAAGAGTATGGAGGCCGTGGTCACCCAACACCAACTGTAAGAGTATGGAGGCCGTGGTCACCCCACAACAACTGTAAGAGTATGGAGGCCGTGGTCACCCAACACCAACTGTAAAATTATGGAGGCCGTGGTCACCCAACACCAACTGTAAGAGTATGGAGGCCGTGGTCACCCAACACCAACTGTAAGAGTATGGAGGCCGTGGTCACCCAACACCAACTGTAAGAGTATGGAGGCCATGGTCACCCAACACCACTGTAAGAGTATGGAGGCCATGGTCACCCAACACCAACTGTAAGAGTATGGAGGCCATGGTCACCCAACACCAACTGTAAGAGTATGGAGACCATGGTCACCCAACACCAACTGTAAGAGTATGGAGGCCATGGTCACCCAACACCAACTGTAAGAGTATGGAGGCCATGGTCACCCAACACCAAATGTAAGAGTATGGAGGCCATGGTCACCCCACAACACCTGTAAGAGTATGGAGGCCATGGACACCCAACACCAACTGTAAGAGTATGGAGGCCGTGGTCACCCAACACCAACTGTAAGAGTATGGAGGCCGTGGTCACCCAACACCAACTGTAAGAGTATGGAGGCCATTGTCACCCCACAACAACTGTAAGAGTATGGAGGCCGTGGTCACCCAACACCAACTGTAAGAGTATGGAGGCCGTGGTCACCCAACACCAACTGTAAGAGTATGGAGGCCATGGTCACCCCACAACAACTGTAAGAGTATGGAGGCCGTGGTCACCCAACACCAACTGTAAGAGTATGGAGGCCGTGGTCACCCAACACCAACTGTAAGAGTATGGAGGCCGTGGTCACCCCACAACAACTGTAAGAGTATGGAGGCCGTGGTCACCCAACACCAACTGTAAGAGTATGGAGGCCGTGGTCACCCAACACCAACTGTAAGAGTATGGAGGCCGTGGTCACCCAACACCAACTGTAAGAGTATGGAGGCCGTGGTCACCCAACACCAACTGTAAGAGTATGGAGGCCATGGTCACCCCACAACAACTGTAAGAGTATGGAGGCCATTGTCACCCCACAACAACTGTAAGAGTATGGAGGCCGTGGTCACCCAACACCAACTGTAAGAGTATGGAGGCCGTGGTCACCCAACACCAACTGTAAGAGTATGGAGGCCATGGTCACCCCACAACAACTGTAAGAGTATGGAGGCCGTGGTCACCCAACACCAACTGTAAGAGTATGGAGGCCGTGGTCACCCAACACCAACTGTAAGAGTATGGAGGCCGTGGTCACCCCACAACAACTGTAAGAGTATGGAGGCCGTGGTCACCCAACACCAACTGTAAGAGTATGGAGGCCGTGGTCACCCAACACCAACTGTAAGAGTATGGAGGCCGTGGTCACCCAACACCAACTGTAAGAGTATGGAGGCCATGGTCACCCCACAACAACTGTAAGAGTATGGAGGCCGTGGTCACCCAACACCAACTGTAAGAGTATGGAGGCCGTGGTCACCCCACAACAACTGTAAGAGTTTGGAGGCCGTGGTCACCCAACACCAACTGTAAGATTATGGAGGCCGTGGTCGCCCAACACCAACTGTAAGAGTATGGAGGCCGTGGTCACCCAACACCAACTGTAAGAGTATGGAGGCCGTGGTCACCCAACACCAACTGTAAGAGTATGAAGGCCATGGTCACCCAACACCAACTGTAAGAGTATGGAGGCCATGGTCACCCAACACCAACTGTAAGAGTATGGAGGCCATTGTCACCCAACACCAACTGTAAGAGTATGGAGGCCATGGTCACCCAACACCAACTGTAAGAGTATGGAGGCCATGGTCACCCCACAACACCTGTAAGAGTATGGAGGCCATGGTCACCCAACACCAACTGTAAGAGTATGGAGGCCGTGGTCACCCAACACCAACTGTAAGAGTATGGAGGCCGTGGTCACCCAACACCAACTGTAAGAGTATGGAGGCCATGGTCACCCCACAACAACTGTAAGAGTATGGAGGCAGTGGTCACCCAACACCAACTGTAAGAGTATGGAGGCCGTGGTCATCCCACAACAACTGTAAGAGTATGGAGGCCGTGGTCACCCAACACCAACTGTAAGAGTATGGATGCCGTGGTCACCCAACACCAACTGTAAGAGTATGGAGGCCGTGGTCACCCAACACCAACTGTAAGAGTATGGAGGCCATGGTCACCCCACAACAACTGTAAGAGTATGGAGGCCGTGGTCACCCAACACCAACTGTAAGAGTATGGAGGCCGTGGTCACCCAACACCAACTGTAAGAGTATGGAGGCCATGGTCACCCAACACCAACTGTAAGAGTATGGAGGCCATTGTCACCCCACAACAACTGTAAGAGTATGGAGGCCGTGGTCACCCAACACCAACTGTAAGAGTATGGAGGCCGTGGTCACCCAACACCAACTGTAAGAGTATGGAGGCCGTGGTCACCCAACACCAACTGTAAGAGTATGGAGGCCGTGGTCACCCAACACCAACTGTAAGAGTATGGAGGCCGTGGTCACCCAACACCAACTGTAAGAGTATGGAGGTCATGGTCACCCCACAACAACTGTAAGAGCATGGAGGCCGTGGTCACCCAACACCAACTGTAAGAGTATGGAGGCCGTGGTCACCCCACAACAACTGTAAGAGTATGGAGGCCGTGGTCACCCAACACCAACTGTAAGAGTATGAAGGCCATGTTCACCCAACACCAACTGTAAGAGTATGGAGGCCATTGTCACCCCACAACAACTGTAAGAGTATGCAGGCCGTGGTCACCCAACACCAACTGTAAGAGTATGGAGGCCGTGGTCACCCAACACCAACTGTAAGAGTTTGGAGGCCGTGGTCACCCAACACCAACTGTAAGAGTATGGAGGCCGTGATCACCCAACACCAACTGTAAGAGTATGGAGGCCGTGGTCACCCAACACCAACTGTAAGAGTATGGAGGCCATGTTCACCCCACAACAACTGTAAGAGTATGGAGGCCGTGGTCACCCAACACCAACTGTAAGAGTATGGAGGCCGTGGTCACCCCACAACAACTGTAAGAGTATGGAGGCCGTGGTCACCCAACACCAACTGTAAGATTATGGAGGCCGTGGTCACCCAACACCAACTGTAAGAGTATGGAGGCCATGGTCACCCAACACCACTGTAAGAGTATGGAGGCCATGGTCACCCAACACCAACTGTAAGAGTATGGAGGCCATGGTCACCCAACACCAACTGTAAGAGTATGGAGACCATGGTCACCCAACACCAACTGTAAGAGTATGGAGGCCATGGTCACCCAACACCAACTGTAAGAGTATGGAGGCCATGGTCACCCAACACCAAATGTAAGAGTATGGAGGCCATGGTCACCCCACAACACCTGTAAGAGTATGGAGGCCATGGACACCCAACACCAACTGTAAGAGTATGGAGGCCGTGGTCACCCAACACCAACTGTAAGAGTATGGAGGCCGTGGTCACCCAACACCAACTGTAAGAGTATGGAGGCCATTGTCACCCCACAACAACTGTAAGAGTATGGAGGCCGTGGTCACCCAACACCAACTGTAAGAGTATGGAGGCCGTGGTCACCCCACAACAACTGTAAGAGTATGGAGGCCGTGGTCACCCAACACCAACTGTAAGAGTATGGAGGCCGTGGTCACCCAACACCAACTGTAAGAGTATGGAGGCCGTGGTCACCCAACACCAACTGTAAGAGTATGGAGGCCATGGTCACCCCACAACAACTGTAAGAGTATGGAGGCCGTGGTCACCCAACACCAACTGTAAGAGTATGGAGGCCGTGGTCACCCCACAACAACTGTAAGAGTATGGAGGCCGTGGTCACCCAACACCATCTGTCAGAGTATGAAGGCCATGGTCACCCAACACCAACTGTAAGAGTATGGAGGCCATTGTCACCCCACAACAACTGTAAGAGTATGGAGGCCGTGGTCACCCAACACCAACTGTAAGAGTATGGAGGCCGTGGTCACCCAACACCAACTGTAAGAGTATGGAGGCCGTGGTCACCCAACACTAACTGTAAGAGTATGGAGGCCGTGGTCACCCAACACCAACTGTAAGAGTATGGAGGCCGTGGTCACCCAACACCAACTGTAAGAGTATGGAGGCCGTGGTCACCCCACAACAACTGTAAGAGTATGGAGGCCGTGGTCACCCAACACCAACTGTAAGAGTATGGAGGCCGTGGTCACCCCACAACAACTGTAAGAGTATGGAGGCCGTGGTCACCCAACACCAACTGTAAGATTATGGAGGCCGTGGTCACCCAACACCAACTGTAAGAGTATGGAGGCCGTGGTCACCCAACACCAACTGTAAGAGTATGGAGGCCGTGGTCACCCAACACCAACTGTAAGAGTATGGAGGCCGTGGTCACCCCACAACAACTGTAAGAGTATGGAGGCCGTGGTCACCCAACACCAACTGTAAGAGTATGGAGGCCGTGGTCACCCCACAACAACTGTAAGAGTATGGAGGCCGTGGTCACCCAACACCAACTGTAAGATTATGGAGGCCGTGGTCACCCAACACCAACTGTAAGAGTATGGAGGCCGTGGTCACCCAACACCAACTGTAAGAGTATGGAGGCCGTGGTCACCCAACACCAACTGTAAGAGTATGGAGGCCATGGTCACCCAACACCACTGTAAGAGTATGGAGGCCATGGTCACCCAACACCAACTGTAAGAGTATGGAGGCCATGGTCACCCAACACCAACTGTAAGAGTATGGAGACCATGGTCACCCAACACCAACTGTAAGAGTATGGAGGCCATGGTCACCCAACACCAACTGTAAGAGTATGGAGGCCATGGTCACCCAACACCAATTGTAAGAGTATGGAGGCCATGGTCACCCCACAACACCTGTAAGAGTATAAAAAGCCATGGTCACCCAACACCAACTGTAAGAGTTTGGAGGCCATGGTCACCCAACACCAACTGTAAGAGTATGGAGGCCATGGTCACCCAAGACCAACTGTAAGAGTATGGAGGCCATGGTCACCCAACACCAACTGTAAGAGTATGGAGGCCATGGTCACCCAAGAATAAATTGTAAGAGTATGGAGGCCATGGTCACCCAACACCAACTGTAAGAGTATGGATGCCATGGTCACTCAACACCAATTGTAAGAGTATGGAGGCCATGGTAGCCCAACACCAACTGTAAGAGTAAAGAGGCCATGGTCACCCCACAACAACTGTAAGAGTATGGAGGCCATGGACAACCAACACCAACTCTAAGAGTATGGAGGCCATGGTCCCCCAACACCAACTGTAAGAGTATGGAGGCCATGGTCACCCAACACCAACTGTAAGAGTATAGATACCATGGTCACCCCACAACAACTGTAAGAGTATGGAGGCCATGGTCACCCAACACCAACTGTAAGAGTATGAAGGCCATGGTCACCCAACACCAACTGTAAGAGTATGGAGGCCATGGTCACCCAACACCAACTGTAAGAGTGTGGAAGCCATGGTCACCCAACACCAACTGTAAGAGTATGGAGGCCATGGTCACCCAACACCAACTGTAAGAGTATGAAGGCCATGGTCACCCAACACCAACTGTAAGAGTATGGAGGCCATGGTCACCCAACACCAACTGTAAGAGTATGGAGGCCATGGTCACCCAACACCAACTGTAAGAGTTTGGAGGCCATGGTCACCCAACACCAACTGTAAGAGTATGGAGGCCATGGTCACCCAAGACCAACTGTAAGAGTATGGAGGCCATGGTCACCCAACACCAACTGTAAGAGTATGGAGGCCATGGTCACCCAAGAATAAATTGTAAGAGTATGAAGGCCATGGTCACCCAACATCAACTGTAAGAGTATGAAGGCCATGGTCACCCAACAGCAACTGTAAGAGTATGGAGGCCATTGTCACCCCACAACAACTGTAAGAGTATGGAGGCCGTTGTCACCCAACACCAACTGTAAGAGTATGGAGGCCGTGGTCACCCAACACCAACTGTAAGAGTATGGAGGCCGTGGTCACCCAACACCAACTGTAAGAGTATGGAGGCCATGGTCACCCAACACCAACTGTAAGAGTATGGAGGCCATGGTCACTCACCACCAACTGTAAGAGTATGGAGGCCGTGGTCACCCAACACCAACTGTAAGAGTATGGAGGCCATGGTCACCCCACAACAACTGTAAGAGTATGGAGGCCGTGGTCACCCAACACCAACTGTAAGAGTATTGAGGACGTGGTCACCCAACACCAACTGTAAGAGTATGGAGGCCATGGTCACCCAACACCAACTGTAAGAGTATGGAAGCCATGGTCACCCAACACCAACTGTAAGAGTATGGAGGCCATGGTCACCCAACACCAACTGTAAGAGTATGAAGGCCATGGTCACCCAACACCAACTGTAAGAGTATGGAGGCCGTGTTCACCCAACACCAACTGTAAGAGTATGGAGGCCGTGGTCACCCAACACCAACTGTAAGAGTATGAAGGCCATGGTCACCCAACACCAACTGTAAGAGTATGAAGGCCATGGTCACCCAACACCAACTGTAAGAGTATGGAGGCCGTGGTCACCCAACACCAACTGTAAGAGTATGGAGGCCATGGTCACCCGACACCAACTGTAAGAGTATGGAGGCCATGGTCACCCAACACCAACTGTAAGAATATGAAGGCCATGGTCACCCAACACCAACTGTAAGAGTATGAAGGCCATGGTCACCCAACACCAACTGTAAGAGTATGGATACCATGGTCACCCCACAACAACTGTAAGAGTATGGAGGCCATGGTCACCCAACACCAACTGTAAGAGTATGAAGGCCATGGTCACCCAACACCAACTGTAAGAGTATGGAGGCCATGGTCACCCAACACCAACTGTAAGAGTGTGGAAGCCATGGTCACCCAACACCAACTGTAAGAGTATGGAGGCCATGGTCACCCAACACCAACTGTAAGAGTATGAAGGCCATGGTCACCCAACACCAACTGTAAGAGTATGGAGGCCATGGTCACCCAACACCAACTGTAAGAGTATGGAGGCCATGGTCACCCAACACCAACTGTAAGAGTTTGGAGGCCATGGTCACCCAACACCAACTGTAAGAGTATGGAGGCCATGGTCACCCAAGACCAACTGTAAGAGTATGGAGGCCATGGTCACTCAACACCAACTGTAAGAGTATGGAGGCCATGGTCACCCAAGAATAAATTGTAAGAGTATGAAGGCCATGGTCACCCAACATCAACTGTAAGAGTATGAAGGCCATGGTCACCCAACAGCAACTGTAAGAGTATGGAGGCCATTGTCACCCCACAACAACTGTAAGAGTATGGAGGCCGTTGTCACCCAACACCAACTGTAAGAGTATGGAGGCCGTGGTCACCCAACACCAACTGTAAGAGTATGGAGGCCGTGGTCACCCAACACCAACTGTAAGAGTATGGAGGCCATGGTCACCCAACACCAACTGTAAGAGTATGGAGGCCATGGTCACTCACCACCAACTGTAAGAGTATGGAGGCCGTGGTCACCCAACACCAACTGTAAGAGTATGGAGGCCATGGTCACCCCACAACAACTGTAAGAGTATGGAGGCCATGGTCACCCAACACCAACTGTAAGAGTATGGAGGCCATGGTCACCCAACACCAACTGTAAGAGTATGAAGGCCATGGTCACCCAACACCAACTGTAAGAGTATGGAGGCCGTGTTCACCCAACACCAACTGTAAGAGTATGGAGGCCGTGGTCACCCAACACCAACTGTAAGAGTATGAAGGCCATGGTCACCCAACACCAACTGTAAGAGTATGAAGGCCATGGTCACCCAACACCAACTGTAAGAGTATGGAGGCCGTGGTCACCCAACACCAACTGTAAGAGTATGGAGGCCATGGTCACCCAACACCAACTGTAAGAGTATGGAGGCCATGGTCACCCAACACCAACTGTAAGAATATGAAGGCCATGGTCACCCAACACCAACTGTAAGAGTATGAAGGCCATGGTCACCCAACACCAACTGTAAGAGTATGGAGGCCATTGTCACCCCACAACAACTGTCAGAGTATGGAGGCCATGATCACCCAACACCAACTGTAAGAGTATGGAGGCCGTGGTCACCCAACACCAACTGTAAGAGTATGGAGGCCGTGGTCACCCAACACCAACTGTAAGAGTATGGAGGCCGTGGTCACCCAACACCAACTGTAAGAGTATGGAGGTCATGGTCACCCCACAACAACTGTAAGAGTATGGAGGCCGTGGTCACCCAACACCAACTGTAAGAGTATGGAGGCCGTGGTCACCCCACAACAACTGTAAGAGTATGGAGGCCGTGGTCACCCAACACCAACTGTAAGAGTATGAAGGCCATGTTCACCCAACACCAACTGTAAGAGTATGGAGGCCATTGTCACCCCACAACAACTGTAAGAGTATGCAGGCCGTGGTCACCCAACACCAACTGTAAGAGTATGGAGGCCGTGGTCACCCAACACCAACTGTAAGAGTTTGGAGGCCGTGGTCACCCAACACCAACTGTAAGAGTATGGAGGCCGTGATCACCCAACACCAACTGTAAGAGTATGGAGGCCGTGGTCACCCAACACCAACTGTAAGAGTATGGAGGCCATGTTCACCCCACAACAACTGTAAGAGTATGGAGGCCGTGGTCACCCAACACCAACTGTAAGAGTATGGAGGCCGTGGTCACCCCACAACAACTGTAAGAGTATGGAGGCCGTGGTCACCCAACACCAACTGTAAGATTATGGAGGCCGTGGTCACCCAACACCAACTGTAAGAGTATGGAGGCCATGGTCACCCAACACCACTGTAAGAGTATGGAGGCCATGGTCACCCAACACCAACTGTAAGAGTATGGAGGCCATGGTCACCCAACACCAACTGTAAGAGTATGGAGACCATGGTCACCCAACACCAACTGTAAGAGTATGGAGGCCATGGTCACCCAACACCAACTGTAAGAGTATGGAGGCCATGGTCACCCAACACCAAATGTAAGAGTATGGAGGCCATGGTCACCCCACAACACCTGTAAGAGTATGGAGGCCATGGACACCCAACACCAACTGTAAGAGTATGGAGGCCGTGGTCACCCAACACCAACTGTAAGAGTATGGAGGCCGTGGTCACCCAACACCAACTGTAAGAGTATGGAGGCCATTGTCACCCCACAACAACTGTAAGAGTATGGAGGCCGTGGTCACCCAACACCAACTGTAAGAGTATGGAGGCCGTGGTCACCCCACAACAACTGTAAGAGTATGGAGGCCGTGGTCACCCAACACCAACTGTAAGAGTATGGAGGCCGTGGTCACCCAACACCAACTGTAAGAGTATGGAGGCCGTGGTCACCCAACACCAACTGTAAGAGTATGGAGGCCATGGTCACCCCACAACAACTGTAAGAGTATGGAGGCCGTGGTCACCCAACACCAACTGTAAGAGTATGGAGGCCGTGGTCACCCCACAACAACTGTAAGAGTATGGAGGCCGTGGTCACCCAACACCAACTGTAAGAGTATGGAGGCCATGGTCACCCAACACCAACTGTAAGAGTATGGAGGCCATGGTCACTCACCACCAACTGTAAGAGTATGGAGGCCGTGGTCACCCAACACCAACTGTAAGAGTATGGAGGCCATGGTCACCCCACAACAACTGTAAGAGTATGGAGGCCATGGTCACCCAACACCAACTGTAAGAGTATGGAGGCCATGGTCACCCAACACCAACTGTAAGAGTATGAAGGCCATGGTCACCCAACACCAACTGTAAGAGTATGGAGGCCGTGTTCACCCAACACCAACTGTAAGAGTATGGAGGCCGTGGTCACCCAACACCAACTGTAAGAGTATGAAGGCCATGGTCACCCAACACCAACTGTAAGAGTATGAAGGCCATGGTCACCCAACACCAACTGTAAGAGTATGGAGGCCGTGGTCACCCAACACCAACTGTAAGAGTATGGAGGCCATGGTCACCCAACACCAACTGTAAGAGTATGGAGGCCATGGTCACCCAACACCAACTGTAAGAATATGAAGGCCATGGTCACCCAACACCAACTGTAAGAGTATGAAGGCCATGGTCACCCAACACCAACTGTAAGAGTATGGAGGCCATTGTCACCCCACAACAACTGTCAGAGTATGGAGGCCATGATCACCCAACACCAACTGTAAGAGTATGGAGGCCGTGGTCACCCAACACCAACTGTAAGAGTATGGAGGCCGTGGTCACCCAACACCAACTGTAAGAGTATGGAGGTCATGGTCACCCCACAACAACTGTAAGAGTATGGAGGCCGTGGTCACCCAACACCAACTGTAAGAGTATGGAGGCCGTGGTCACCCCACAACAACTGTAAGAGTATGGAGGCCGTGGTCACCCAACACCAACTGTAAGAGTATGAAGGCCATGTTCACCCAACACCAACTGTAAGAGTATGGAGGCCATTGTCACCCCACAACAACTGTAAGAGTATGCAGGCCGTGGTCACCCAACACCAACTGTAAGAGTATGGAGGCCGTGGTCACCCAACACCAACTGTAAGAGTTTGGAGGCCGTGGTCACCCAACACCAACTGTAAGAGTATGGAGGCCGTGATCACCCAACACCAACTGTAAGAGTATGGAGGCCGTGGTCACCCAACACCAACTGTAAGAGTATGGAGGCCATGTTCACCCCACAACAACTGTAAGAGTATGGAGGCCGTGGTCACCCAACACCAACTGTAAGAGTATGGAGGCCGTGGTCACCCCACAACAACTGTAAGAGTATGGAGGCCGTGGTCACCCAACACCAACTGTAAGATTATGGAGGCCGTGGTCACCCAACACCAACTGTAAGAGTATGGAGGCCATGGTCACCCAACACCACTGTAAGAGTATGGAGGCCATGGTCACCCAACACCAACTGTAAGAGTATGGAGGCCATGGTCACCCAACACCAACTGTAAGAGTATGGAGACCATGGTCACCCAACACCAACTGTAAGAGTATGGAGGCCATGGTCACCCAACACCAACTGTAAGAGTATGGAGGCCATGGTCACCCAACACCAAATGTAAGAGTATGGAGGCCATGGTCACCCCACAACACCTGTAAGAGTATGGAGGCCATGGACACCCAACACCAACTGTAAGAGTATGGAGGCCGTGGTCACCCAACACCAACTGTAAGAGTATGGAGGCCGTGGTCACCCAACACCAACTGTAAGAGTATGGAGGCCATTGTCACCCCACAACAACTGTAAGAGTATGGAGGCCGTGGTCACCCAACACCAACTGTAAGAGTATGGAGGCCGTGGTCACCCCACAACAACTGTAAGAGTATGGAGGCCGTGGTCACCCAACACCAACTGTAAGAGTATGGAGGCCGTGGTCACCCAACACCAACTGTAAGAGTATGGAGGCCGTGGTCACCCAACACCAACTGTAAGAGTATGGAGGCCATGGTCACCCCACAACAACTGTAAGAGTATGGAGGCCGTGGTCACCCAACACCAACTGTAAGAGTATGGAGGCCGTGGTCACCCCACAACAACTGTAAGAGTATGGAGGCCGTGGTCACCCAACACCATCTGTCAGAGTATGAAGGCCATGGTCACCCAACACCAACTGTAAGAGTATGGAGGCCATTGTCACCCCACAACAACTGTAAGAGTATGGAGGCCGTGGTCACCCAACACCAACTGTAAGAGTATGGAGGCCGTGGTCACCCAACACCAACTGTAAGAGTATGGAGGCCGTGGTCACCCAACACTAACTGTAAGAGTATGGAGGCCGTGGTCACCCAACACCAACTGTAAGAGTATGGAGGCCGTGGTCACCCAACACCAACTGTAAGAGTATGGAGGCCGTGGTCACCCCACAACAACTGTAAGAGTATGGAGGCCGTGGTCACCCAACACCAACTGTAAGAGTATGGAGGCCGTGGTCACCCCACAACAACTGTAAGAGTATGGAGGCCGTGGTCACCCAACACCAACTGTAAGATTATGGAGGCCGTGGTCACCCAACACCAACTGTAAGAGTATGGAGGCCGTGGTCACCCAACACCAACTGTAAGAGTATGGAGGCCGTGGTCACCCAACACCAACTGTAAGAGTATGGAGGCCGTGGTCACCCCACAACAACTGTAAGAGTATGGAGGCCGTGGTCACCCAACACCAACTGTAAGAGTATGGAGGCCGTGGTCACCCCACAACAACTGTAAGAGTATGGAGGCCGTGGTCACCCAACACCAACTGTAAGATTATGGAGGCCGTGGTCACCCAACACCAACTGTAAGAGTATGGAGGCCGTGGTCACCCAACACCAACTGTAAGAGTATGGAGGCCGTGGTCACCCAACACCAACTGTAAGAGTATGGAGGCCATGGTCACCCAACACCACTGTAAGAGTATGGAGGCCATGGTCACCCAACACCAACTGTAAGAGTATGGAGGCCATGGTCACCCAACACCAACTGTAAGAGTATGGAGACCATGGTCACCCAACACCAACTGTAAGAGTATGGAGGCCATGGTCACCCAACACCAACTGTAAGAGTATGGAGGCCATGGTCACCCAACACCAATTGTAAGAGTATGGAGGCCATGGTCACCCCACAACACCTGTAAGAGTATAAAAAGCCATGGTCACCCAACACCAACTGTAAGAGTTTGGAGGCCATGGTCACCCAACACCAACTGTAAGAGTATGGAGGCCATGGTCACCCAAGACCAACTGTAAGAGTATGGAGGCCATGGTCACCCAACACCAACTGTAAGAGTATGGAGGCCATGGTCACCCAAGAATAAATTGTAAGAGTATGGAGGCCATGGTCACCCAACACCAACTGTAAGAGTATGGATGCCATGGTCACTCAACACCAATTGTAAGAGTATGGAGGCCATGGTAGCCCAACACCAACTGTAAGAGTAAAGAGGCCATGGTCACCCCACAACAACTGTAAGAGTATGGAGGCCATGGACAACCAACACCAACTCTAAGAGTATGGAGGCCATGGTCCCCCAACACCAACTGTAAGAGTATGGAGGCCATGGTCACCCAACACCAACTGTAAGAGTATAGATACCATGGTCACCCCACAACAACTGTAAGAGTATGGAGGCCATGGTCACCCAACACCAACTGTAAGAGTATGAAGGCCATGGTCACCCAACACCAACTGTAAGAGTATGGAGGCCATGGTCACCCAACACCAACTGTAAGAGTGTGGAAGCCATGGTCACCCAACACCAACTGTAAGAGTATGGAGGCCATGGTCACCCAACACCAACTGTAAGAGTATGAAGGCCATGGTCACCCAACACCAACTGTAAGAGTATGGAGGCCATGGTCACCCAACACCAACTGTAAGAGTATGGAGGCCATGGTCACCCAACACCAACTGTAAGAGTTTGGAGGCCATGGTCACCCAACACCAACTGTAAGAGTATGGAGGCCATGGTCACCCAAGACCAACTGTAAGAGTATGGAGGCCATGGTCACCCAACACCAACTGTAAGAGTATGGAGGCCATGGTCACCCAAGAATAAATTGTAAGAGTATGAAGGCCATGGTCACCCAACATCAACTGTAAGAGTATGAAGGCCATGGTCACCCAACAGCAACTGTAAGAGTATGGAGGCCATTGTCACCCCACAACAACTGTAAGAGTATGGAGGCCGTTGTCACCCAACACCAACTGTAAGAGTATGGAGGCCGTGGTCACCCAACACCAACTGTAAGAGTATGGAGGCCGTGGTCACCCAACACCAACTGTAAGAGTATGGAGGCCATGGTCACCCAACACCAACTGTAAGAGTATGGAGGCCATGGTCACTCACCACCAACTGTAAGAGTATGGAGGCCGTGGTCACCCAACACCAACTGTAAGAGTATGGAGGCCATGGTCACCCCACAACAACTGTAAGAGTATGGAGGCCGTGGTCACCCAACACCAACTGTAAGAGTATTGAGGACGTGGTCACCCAACACCAACTGTAAGAGTATGGAGGCCATGGTCACCCAACACCAACTGTAAGAGTATGGAAGCCATGGTCACCCAACACCAACTGTAAGAGTATGGAGGCCATGGTCACCCAACACCAACTGTAAGAGTATGAAGGCCATGGTCACCCAACACCAACTGTAAGAGTATGGAGGCCGTGTTCACCCAACACCAACTGTAAGAGTATGGAGGCCGTGGTCACCCAACACCAACTGTAAGAGTATGAAGGCCATGGTCACCCAACACCAACTGTAAGAGTATGAAGGCCATGGTCACCCAACACCAACTGTAAGAGTATGGAGGCCGTGGTCACCCAACACCAACTGTAAGAGTATGGAGGCCATGGTCACCCGACACCAACTGTAAGAGTATGGAGGCCATGGTCACCCAACACCAACTGTAAGAATATGAAGGCCATGGTCACCCAACACCAACTGTAAGAGTATGAAGGCCATGGTCACCCAACACCAACTGTAAGAGTATGGATACCATGGTCACCCCACAACAACTGTAAGAGTATGGAGGCCATGGTCACCCAACACCAACTGTAAGAGTATGAAGGCCATGGTCACCCAACACCAACTGTAAGAGTATGGAGGCCATGGTCACCCAACACCAACTGTAAGAGTGTGGAAGCCATGGTCACCCAACACCAACTGTAAGAGTATGGAGGCCATGGTCACCCAACACCAACTGTAAGAGTATGAAGGCCATGGTCACCCAACACCAACTGTAAGAGTATGGAGGCCATGGTCACCCAACACCAACTGTAAGAGTATGGAGGCCATGGTCACCCAACACCAACTGTAAGAGTTTGGAGGCCATGGTCACCCAACACCAACTGTAAGAGTATGGAGGCCATGGTCACCCAAGACCAACTGTAAGAGTATGGAGGCCATGGTCACTCAACACCAACTGTAAGAGTATGGAGGCCATGGTCACCCAAGAATAAATTGTAAGAGTATGAAGGCCATGGTCACCCAACATCAACTGTAAGAGTATGAAGGCCATGGTCACCCAACAGCAACTGTAAGAGTATGGAGGCCATTGTCACCCCACAACAACTGTAAGAGTATGGAGGCCGTTGTCACCCAACACCAACTGTAAGAGTATGGAGGCCGTGGTCACCCAACACCAACTGTAAGAGTATGGAGGCCGTGGTCACCCAACACCAACTGTAAGAGTATGGAGGCCATGGTCACCCAACACCAACTGTAAGAGTATGGAGGCCATGGTCACTCACCACCAACTGTAAGAGTATGGAGGCCGTGGTCACCCAACACCAACTGTAAGAGTATGGAGGCCATGGTCACCCCACAACAACTGTAAGAGTATGGAGGCCATGGTCACCCAACACCAACTGTAAGAGTATGGAGGCCATGGTCACCCAACACCAACTGTAAGAGTATGAAGGCCATGGTCACCCAACACCAACTGTAAGAGTATGGAGGCCGTGTTCACCCAACACCAACTGTAAGAGTATGGAGGCCGTGGTCACCCAACACCAACTGTAAGAGTATGGAGGCCATGGTCACCCAACACCAACTGTAAGAGTATGAAGGCCATGGTCACCCAACACCAACTGTAAGAGTATGAAGGCCATGGTCACCCAACACCAACTGTAAGAGTATGGAGGCCGTGGTCACCCAACACCAACTGTAAGAGTATGGAGGCCATGGTCACCCAACACCAACTGTAAGAGTATGGAGGCCATGGTCACCCAACACCAACTGTAAGAATATGAAGGCCATGGTCACCCAACACCAACTGTAAGAGTATGAAGGCCATGGTCACCCAACACCAACTGTAAGAGTATGGAGGCCATTGTCACCCCACAACAACTGTCAGAGTATGGAGGCCATGATCACCCAACACCAACTGTAAGAGTATGGAGGCCATTGTCACCCCACAACAACTGTAAGAGTATGGAGGCCATGGTCACCCAACACCAACTGTAAGAGTATGGAAGCCATGGTCACCCAACACCAACTGTAAGAGTATGGAGGCCATGGTCACCCAACACCAACTGTAAGAGTATGAAGGCCATGGTCACCCAACACCAACTGTAAGAGTATGGAGGCCGTGTTCACCCAACACCAACTGTAAGAGTATGGAGGCCGTGGTCACCCAACACCAACTGTAAGAGTATGAAGGCCATGGTCACCCAACACCAACTGTAAGAGTATGAAGGCCATGGTCACCCAACACCAACTGTAAGAGTATGGAGGCCGTGGTCACCCAACACCAACTGTAAGAGTATGGAGGCCATGGTCACCCGACACCAACTGTAAGAGTATGGAGGCCATGGACAACCAACACCAACTGTAAGAATATGAAGGCCATGGTCACCCAACACCAACTGTAAGAGTATGAAGGCCATGGTCACCCAACACCAACTGTAAGAGTATGGATACCATGGTCACCCCACAACAACTGTAAGAGTATGGAGGCCATGTTCACCCAACACCAACTGTAAGAGTATGAAGGCCATGGTCACCCAACACCAACTGTAAGAGTATGGAGGCCATGGTCACCCAACACCAACTGTAAGAGTGTGGAAGCCATGGTCACCCAACACCAACTGTAAGAGTATGGAGGCCATGGTCACCCAACACCAACTGTAAGAGTATGAAGGCCATGGTCACCCAACACCAACTGTAAGAGTATGGAGGCCATGGTCACCCAACACCAACTGTAAGAGTATGGAGGCCATGGTCACCCAACACCAACTGTAAGAGTTTGGAGGCCATGGTCACCCAACACCAACTGTAAGAGTATGGAGGCCATGGTCACCCAAGACCAACTGTAAGAGTATGGAGGCCATGGTCACTCAACACCAACTGTAAGAGTATGGAGGCCATGGTCACCCAAGAATAAATTGTAAGAGTATGAAGGCCATGGTCACCCAACATCAACTGTAAGAGTATGAAGGCCATGGTCACCCAACAGCAACTGTAAGAGTATGGAGGCCATTGTCACCCCACAACAACTGTAAGAGTATGGAGGCCGTTGTCACCCAACACCAACTGTAAGAGTATGGAGGCCGTGGTCACCCAACACCAACTGTAAGAGTATGGAGGCCGTGGTCACCCAACACCAACTGTACGAGTATGGAGGCCATGGTCACCCAACACCAACTGTAAGAGTATGGAGGCCATGGTCACTCACCACCAACTGTAAGAGTATGGAGGCCGTGGTCACCCAACACCAACTGTAAGAGTATGGAGGCCATGGTCACCCCACAACAACTGTAAGAGTATGGAGGCCATGGTCACCCAACACCAACTGTAAGAGTATGGAGGCCATGGTCACCCAACACCAACTGTAAGAGTATGAAGGCCATGGTCACCCAACACCAACTGTAAGAGTATGGAGGCCGTGTTCACCCAACACCAACTGTAAGAGTATGGAGGCCGTGGTCACCCAACACCAACTGTAAGAGTATGAAGGCCATGGTCACCCAACACCAACTGTAAGAGTATGAAGGCCATGGTCACCCAACACCAACTGTAAGAGTATGGAGGCCGTGGTCACCCAACACCAACTGTAAGAGTATGGAGGCCATGGTCACCCAACACCAACTGTAAGAGTATGGAGGCCATGGTCACCCAACACCAACTGTAAGAATATGAAGGCCATGGTCACCCAACACCAACTGTAAGAGTATGAAGGCCATGGTCACCCAACACCAACTGTAAGAGTATGGAGGCCATTGTCACCCCACAACAACTGTCAGAGTATGGAGGCCATGATCACCCAACACCAACTGTAAGAGTATGGAGGCCATTGTCACCCCACAACAACTGTAAGAGTATGGAGGCCATGGTCACCCATCACCAACTGTAAGAGTATGGAGGCCGTGGACAACCAACACCAACTGTAAGAGTATGGAGGCCATGGTCACCCAACACCAACTGTAAGAGTATGGAGGCCATGGTCACCCAACACCAACTGTAAGAGTATAGAGACCATGGTCACAATACACAACAACTGTAAGAGTATGGAGGCCATGGTCACCCAACACCAACTGTAAGAGTATGAAGGCCATGGTCACCCAACACCAACTGTAAGAGTATGGAGGCCATGGTCACCCAACACCAACTGTAAGAGTATGGAAGCCATGGTCACCCAACACCAACTGTAAGAGTATGGAGGCCATGGTCACCCAACACCAACTGTAAGAGTATGAAGGCCATGGTCACCCAACACCAACTGTAAGAGTATGGAGGCCGTGTTCACCCAACACCAACTGTAAGAGTATGAAGGCCATGGTCACCCAACACCAACTGTAAGAGTATGAAGGCCATGGTCACCCAACACCAACTGTAAGAGTATGGAGGCCGTGGTCACCCAACACCAACTGTAAGAGTATGGAATCCATTGTCACCCAACACCAACTGTAAGAGTTTGGAGGCCATGGTCACCCAACACCAACTGTAAGAGTATGGAGGCCATGGTCACCCAAGACCAACTGTAAGAGTATGGAGGCCATGGTCACCCAACACCAACTGTAAGAGTATGGAGGCCATGGTCACCCAATACCAACTGTAAGAGTATGGAGGCCATGGTCACCCAACACCAACTGTAAGAGTATGGATGCCATGGTCACTCAACACCAACTGTAAGAGTATGAAGGCCATGGTAGCCCAACACCAACTGTAAGAGTAAAGAGGCCATGGTAACCCCACAACAACTGTAAGAGTATGGAGGCTGTGGTCACCCAACACCAACTGTAAGAGTATGGAGGCCGTGGTCACCCAACACCAACTGTAAGAGTATGGAGGCCATGGTCACCCAAGAATAAATTGTAAGAGTATGAAGGCCATGGTCACCCAACATCAACTGTAAGAGTATGAAGGCCATGGTCACCCAACAGCAACTGTAAGAGTATGGAGGCCATTGTCACCCCACAACAACTGTAAGAGTATGGAGGCCGTTGTCACCCAACACCAACTGTAAGAGTATGGAGGCCGTGGTCACCCAACACCAACTGTAAGAGTATGGAGGCCGTCGTCACCCAACACCAACTGTAAGAGTATGGAGGCCATGGTCACCCAACACCAACTGTAAGAGTATGGAGGCCATGGTCACTCACCACCAACTGTAAGAGTATGGAGGCCGTGGTCACCCAACACCAACTGTAAGAGTATGGAGGCCATGGTCACCCAACACCAACTGTAAGAGTATGGAGACCATGGTCACCCAACACCAACTGTAAGAGTATGGAGGCCGTGGTCACCCAACACCAACTGTAAGAGTATGGAGGCCGTGGTCACCCAACACCAACTGTAAGATTATGGAGGCCGTGGTCACCCAACACCAACTGTAAGAGTATGGAGGCCGTGGTCACCCAACACCAACTGTAAGAGTATGGAGGCCGTGGTCACCCAACACCAACTGTAAGAGTATGGAGGCCATGGTCACCCAACACCACTGTAAGAGTATGGAGGCCATGGTCACCCAACACCAACTGTAAGAGTATGGAGGCCATGGTCACCCAAGACCAACTGTAAGAGTATGGAGGCCATGGTCACCCAACACCAACTGTAAGAGTATGGAGGCCATGGTCACCCAAGAATAAATTGTAAGAGTATGGAGGCCATGGTCACCCAACACCAACTGTAAGAGTATGGAGGCCGTCGTCACCCAACACCAACTGTAAGAGTATGGAGGCCATGGTCACCCAACACCAACTGTAAGAGTATGGAGGCCATGGTCACTCACCACCAACTGTAAGAGTATGGAGGCCGTGGTCACCCAACACCAACTGTAAGAGTATGGAGGCCATGGTCACCCCACAACAACTGTAAGAGTATGGAGGCCGTGGTCACCCAACACCAACTGTAAGAGTATGGAGGACGTGGTCACCCAACACCAACTGTAAGAGTATGGAGGCCATGGTCACCCAACACCAACTGTAAGAGTATGGAAGCCATGGTCACCCAACACCAACTGTAAGAGTATGGAGGCCATGGTCACCCAACACCAACTGTAAGAGTATGAAGGCCATGGTCACCCAACACCAACTGTAAGAGTATGGAGGCCGTGTTCACCCAACACCAACTGTAAGAGTATGGAGGCCGTGGTCACCCAACACCAACTGTAAGAGTATGAAGGCCATGGTCACCCAACACCAACTGTAAGAGTATGAAGGCCATGGTCACCCAACACCAACTGTAAGAGTATGGAGGCCGTGGTCACCCAACACCAACTGTAAGAGTATGGAGGCCATGGTCACCCGACACCAACTGTAAGAGTATGGAGGCCATGGTCACCCAACACCAACTGTAAGAATATGAAGGCCATGGTCACCCAACACCAACTGTAAGAGTATGAAGGCCATGGTCACCCAACACCAACTGTAAGAGTATGGATACCATGGTCACCCCACAACAACTGTAAGAGTATGGAGGCCATGGTCACCCAACACCAACTGTAAGAGTATGAAGGCCATGGTCACCCAACACCAACTGTAAGAGTATGGAGGCCATGGTCACCCAACACCAACTGTAAGAGTGTGGAAGCCATGGTCACCCAACACCAACTGTAAGAGTATGGAGGCCATGGTCACCCAACACCAACTGTAAGAGTATGAAGGCCATGGTCACCCAACACCAACTGTAAGAGTATGGAGGCCATGGTCACCCAACACCAACTGTAAGAGTATGGAGGCCATGGTCACCCAACACCAACTGTAAGAGTTTGGAGGCCATGGTCACCCAACACCAACTGTAAGAGTATGGAGGCCATGGTCACCCAAGACCAACTGTAAGAGTATGGAGGCCATGGTCACTCAACACCAACTGTAAGAGTATGGAGGCCATGGTCACCCAAGAATAAATTGTAAGAGTATGAAGGCCATGGTCACCCAACATCAACTGTAAGAGTATGAAGGCCATGGTCACCCAACAGCAACTGTAAGAGTATGGAGGCCATTGTCACCCCACAACAACTGTAAGAGTATGGAGGCCGTTGTCACCCAACACCAACTGTAAGAGTATGGAGGCCGTTGTCACCCAACACCAACTGTAAGAGTATGGAGGCCGTGGTCACCCAACACCAACTGTAAGAGTATGGAGGCCGTGGTCACCCAACACCAACTGTAAGAGTATGGAGGCCGTGGTCACCCAACACCAACTGTAAGAGTATGGAGGCCATGGTCACCCCACAACAACTGTAAGAGTATGGAGGCCGTGGTCACCCAACACCAACTGTAAGAGTATGGAGGACGTGGTCACCCAACACCAACTGTAAGAGTATGGAGGCCATGGTCACCCAACACCAACTGTAAGAGTATGGAAGCCATGGTCACCCAACACCAACTGTAAGAGTATGGAGGCCATGGTCACCCAACACCAACTGTAAGAGTATGAAGGCCATGGTCACCCAACACCAACTGTAAGAGTATGGAGGCCGTGTTCACCCAACACCAACTGTAAGAGTATGGAGGCCGTGGTCACCCAACACCAACTGTAAGAGTATGAAGGCCATGGTCACCCAACACCAACTGTAAGAGTATGAAGGCCATGGTCACCCAACACCAACTGTAAGAGTATGGAGGCCGTGGTCACCCAACACCAACTGTAAGAGTATGGAGGCCATGGTCACCCGACACCAACTGTAAGAGTATGGAGGCCATGGTCACCCAACACCAACTGTAAGAATATGAAGGCCATGGTCACCCAACACCAACTGTAAGAGTATGAAGGCCATGGTCACCCAACACCAACTGTAAGAGTATGGATACCATGGTCACCCCACAACAACTGTAAGAGTATGGAGGCCATGGTCACCCAACACCAACTGTAAGAGTATGAAGGCCATGGTCACCCAACACCAACTGTAAGAGTATGGAGGCCATGGTCACCCAACACCAACTGTAAGAGTGTGGAAGCCATGGTCACCCAACACCAACTGTAAGAGTATGGAGGCCATGGTCACCCAACACCAACTGTAAGAGTATGAAGGCCATGGTCACCCAACACCAACTGTAAGAGTATGGAGGCCATGGTCACCCAACACCAACTGTAAGAGTATGGAGGCCATGGTCACCCAACACCAACTGTAAGAGTTTGGAGGCCATGGTCACCCAACACCAACTGTAAGAGTATGGAGGCCATGGTCACCCAAGACCAACTGTAAGAGTATGGAGGCCATGGTCACTCAACACCAACTGTAAGAGTATGGAGGCCATGGTCACCCAAGAATAAATTGTAAGAGTATGAAGGCCATGGTCACCCAACATCAACTGTAAGAGTATGAAGGCCATGGTCACCCAACAGCAACTGTAAGAGTATGGAGGCCATTGTCACCCCACAACAACTGTAAGAGGATGGAGGCCGTTGTCACCCAACACCAACTGTAAGAGTATGGAGGCCGTTGTCACCCAACACCAACTGTAAGAGTATGGAGGCCGTGGTCACCCAACACCAACTGTAAGAGTATGGAGGCCGTGGTCACCCAACACCAACTGTAAGAGTATGGAGGCCATGGTCACCCAACACCAACTGTAAGAGTATGGAGGCCATGGTCACCCAACACCAACTGTAAGAGTATGAAGGCCATGGTCACCCAACACCAACTGTAAGAGTATGGAGGCCATGGTCACCCAACACCAACTGTAAGAGTATGGAGGCCATGGTCACCCAAGAATAAATTGTAAGAGTATGAAGGCCATGGTCACCCAACATCAACTGTAAGAGTATGAAGGCCATGGTCACCCAACAGCAACTGTAAGAGTATGGAGGCCATTGTCACCCCACAACAACTGTAAGAGTATGGAGGCCGTTGTCACCCAACACCAACTGTAAGAGTATGGAGGCCGTGGTCACCCAACACCAACTGTAAGAGTATGGAGGCCGTCGTCACCCAACACCAACTGTAAGAGTATGGAGGCCATGGTCACCCAACACCAACTGTAAGAGTATGGAGGCCATGGTCACTCACCACCAACTGTAAGAGTATGGAGGCCGTGGTCACCCAACACCAACTGTAAGAGTATGGAGGCCATGGTCACCCCACAACAACTGTAAGAGTATGGAGGCCGTGGTCACCCAACACCAACTGTAAGAGTATGGAGGACGTGGTCACCCAACACCAACTGTAAGAGTATGGAGGCCATGGTCACCCAACACCAACTGTAAGAGTATGGAAGCCATGGTCACCCAACACCAACTGTAAGAGTATGGAGGCCATGGTCACCCAACACCAACTGTAAGAGTATGAAGGCCATGGTCACCCAACACCAACTGTAAGAGTATGGAGGCCGTGTTCACCCAACACCAACTGTAAGAGTATGGAGGCCGTGGTCACCCAACACCAACTGTAAGAGTATGAAGGCCATGGTCACCCAACACCAACTGTAAGAGTATGAAGGCCATGGTCACCCAACACCAACTGTAAGAGTATGGAGGCCGTGGTCACCCAACACCAACTGTAAGAGTATGGAGGCCATGGTCACCCGACACCAACTGTAAGAGTATGGAGGCCATGGTCACCCAACACCAACTGTAAGAATATGAAGGCCATGGTCACCCAACACCAACTGTAAGAGTATGAAGGCCATGGTCACCCAACACCAACTGTAAGAGTATGGATACCATGGTCACCCCACAACAACTGTAAGAGTATGGAGGCCATGGTCACCCAACACCAACTGTAAGAGTATGAAGGCCATGGTCACCCAACACCAACTGTAAGAGTATGGAGGCCATGGTCACCCAACACCAACTGTAAGAGTGTGGAAGCCATGGTCACCCAACACCAACTGTAAGAGTATGGAGGCCATGGTCACCCAACACCAACTGTAAGAGTATGAAGGCCATGGTCACCCAACACCAACTGTAAGAGTATGAAGGCCATGGTCACCCAACACCAACTGTAAGAGTATGGATACCATGGTCACCCCACAACAACTGTAAGAGTATGGAGGCCATGGTCACCCAACACCAACTGTAAGAGTATGAAGGCCATGGTCACCCAACACCAACTGTAAGAGTATGGAGGCCATGGTCACCCAACACCAACTGTAAGAGTGTGGAAGCCATGGTCACCCAACACCAACTGTAAGAGTATGGAGGCCATGGTCACCCAACACCAACTGTAAGAGTATGAAGGCCATGGTCACCCAACACCAACTGTAAGAGTATGGAGGCCATGGTCACCCAACACCAACTGTAAGAGTATGGAGGCCATGGTCACCCAACACCAACTGTAAGAGTTTGGAGGCCATGGTCACCCAACACCAACTGTAAGAGTATGGAGGCCATGGTCACCCAAGACCAACTGTAAGAGTATGGAGGCCATGGTTACTCAACACCAACTGTAAGAGTATGGAGGCCATTGTCACCCCACAACAACTGTAAGAGTATGGAGGCCGTTGTCACCCAACACCAACTGTAAGAGTATGGAGGCCGTTGTCACCCAACACCAACTGTAAGAGTATGGAGGCCGTGGTCACCCAACACCAACTGTAAGAGTATGGAGGCCGTGGTCACCCAACACCAACTGTAAGAGTATGGAGGCCATGGTCACCCAACACCAACTGTAAGAGTATGGAGGCCATGGTCACCCAACACCAACTGTAAGAGTATGAAGGCCATGGTCACCCAACACCAACTGTAAGAGTATGGAAGCCATGGTCACCCAACACCAACTGTAAGAGTATGGAGGCCATGGTCACCCAAGAATAAATTGTAAGAGTATGAAGGCCATGGTCACCCAACATCAACTGTAAGAGTATGAAGGCCATGGTCACCCAACAGCAACTGTAAGAGTATGGAGGCCATTGTCACCCCACAACAACTGTAAGAGTATGGAGGCCGTTGTCACCCAACACCAACTGTAAGAGTATGGAGGCCGTGGTCACCCAACACCAACTGTAAGAGTATGGAGGCCGTCATCACCCAACACCAACTGTAAGAGTATGGAGGCCATGGTCACCCAACACCAACTGTAAGAGTATGGAGGCCATGGTCACTCACCACCAACTGTAAGAGTATGGAGGCCGTGGTCACCCAACACCAACTGTAAGAGTATGGAGGCCATGGTCACCCCACAACAACTGTAAGAGTATGGAGGCCGTGGTCACCCAACACCAACTGTAAGAGTATGGAGGACGTGGTCACCCAACACCAACTGTAAGAGTATGGAGGCCATGGTCACCCAACACCAACTGTAAGAGTATGGAAGCCATGGTCACCCAACACCAACTGTAAGAGTATGGAGGCCATGGTCACCCAACACCAACTGTAAGAGTATGAAGGCCATGGTCACCCAACACCAACTGTAAGAGTATGGAGGCCGTGTTCACCCAACACCAACTGTAAGAGTATGGAGGCCGTGGTCACCCAACACCAACTGTAAGAGTATGAAGGCCATGGTCACCCAACACCAACTGTAAGAGTATGAAGGCCATGGTCACCCAACACCAACTGTAAGAGTATGGAGGCCGTGGTCACCCAACACCAACTGTAAGAGTATGGAGGCCATGGTCACCCGACACCAACTGTAAGAGTATGGAGGCCATGGTCACCCAACACCAACTGTAAGAATATGAAGGCCATGGTCACCCAACACCAACTGTAAGAGTATGAAGGCCATGGTCACCCAACACCAACTGTAAGAGTATGGATACCATGGTCACCCCACAACAACTGTAAGAGTATGGAGGCCATGGTCACCCAACACCAACTGTAAGAGTATGAAGGCCATGGTCACCCAACACCAACTGTAAGAGTATGGAGGCCATGGTCACCCAACACCAACTGTAAGAGTGTGGAAGCCATGGTCACCCAACACCAACTGTAAGAGTATGGAGGCCATGGTCACCCAACACCAACTGTAAGAGTATGAAGGCCATGGTCACCCAACACCAACTGTAAGAGTATGGAGGCCATGGTCACCCAACACCAACTGTAAGAGTATGGAGGCCATGGTCACCCAACACCAACTGTAAGAGTTTGGAGGCCATGGTCACCCAACACCAACTGTAAGAGTATGGAGGCCATGGTCACCCAAGACCAACTGTAAGAGTATGGAGGCCATGGTCACTCAACACCAACTGTAAGAGTATGGAGGCCATGGTCACCCAAGAATAAATTGTAAGAGTATGAAGGCCATGGTCACCCAACATCAACTGTAAGAGTATGAAGGCCATGGTCACCCAACAGCAACTGTAAGAGTATGGAGGCCATTGTCACCCCACAACAACTGTAAGAGTATGGAGGCCGTTGTCACCCAACACCAACTGTAAGAGTATGGAGGCCGTGGTCACCCAACACCAACTGTAAGAGTATGGAGGCCGTGGTCACCCAACACCAACTGTAAGAGTATGGAGGCCATGGTCACCCAACACCAACTGTAAGAGTATGGAGGCCATGGTCACTCACCACCAACTGTAAGAGTATGGAGGCCGTGGTCACCCAACACCAACTGTAAGAGTATGGAGGCCATGGTCACCCCACAACAACTGTAAGAGTATGGAGGCCATGGTCACCCAACACCAACTGTAAGAGTATGGAGGCCATGGTCACCCAACACCAACTGTAAGAGTATGAAGGCCATGGTCACCCAACACCAACTGTAAGAGTATGGAGGCCGTGTTCACCCAACACCAACTGTAAGAGTATGGAGGCCGTGGTCACCCAACACCAACTGTAAGAGTATGAAGGCCATGGTCACCCAACACCAACTGTAAGAGTATGAAGGCCATGGTCACCCAACACCAACTGTAAGAGTATGGAGGCCGTGGTCACCCAACACCAACTGTAAGAGTATGGAGGCCATGGTCACCCAACACCAACTGTAAGAGTATGGAGGCCATGGTCACCCAACACCAACTGTAAGAATATGAAGGCCATGGTCACCCAACACCAACTGTAAGAGTATGAAGGCCATGGTCACCCAACACCAACTGTAAGAGTATGGAGGCCATTGTCACCCCACAACAACTGTCAGAGTATGGAGGCCATGATCACCCAACACCAACTGTAAGAGTATGGAGGCCATTGTCACCCCACAACAACTGTAAGAGTATGGAGGCCATGGTCACCCATCACCAACTGTAAGAGTATGGAGGCCGTGGACAACCAACACCAACTGTAAGAGTATGGAGGCCATGGTCACCCAACACCAACTGTAAGAGTATGGAGGCCATGGTCACCCAACACCAACTGTAAGAGTATAGAGACCATGGTCACAATACACAACAACTGTAAGAGTATGGAGGCCATGGTCACCCAACACCAACTGTAAGAGTATGAAGGCCATGGTCACCCAACACCAACTGTAAGAGTATGGAGGCCATGGTCACCCAACACCAACTGTAAGAGTATGGAAGCCATGGTCACCCAACACCAACTGTAAGAGTATGGAGGCCATGGTCACCCAACACCAACTGTAAGAGTATGGAGGCCGTGTTCACCCAACACCAACTGTAAGAGTATGAAGGCCATGGTCACCCAACACCAACTGTAAGAGTATGAAGGCCATGGTCACCCAACACCAACTGTAAGAGTATGGAGGCCGTGGTCACCCAACACCAACTGTAAGAGTATGGAATCCATTGTCACCCAACACCAACTGTAAGAGTTTGGAGGCCATGGTCACCCAACACCAACTGTAAGAGTATGGAGGCCATGGTCACCCAAGACCAACTGTAAGAGTATGGAGGCCATGGTCACCCAACACCAACTGTAAGAGTATGGAGGCCATGGTCACCCAATACCAACTGTAAGAGTATGGAGGCCATGGTCACCCAACACCAACTGTAAGAGTATGGATGCCATGGTCACTCAACACCAACTGTAAGAGTATGAAGGCCATGGTAGCCCAACACCAACTGTAAGAGTAAAGAGGCCATGGTAACCCCACAACAACTGTAAGAGTATGGAGGCTGTGGTCACCCAACACCAACTGTAAGAGTATGGAGGCCGTGGTCACCCAACACCAACTGTAAGAGTATGGAGGCCGTGGTCACCCAACACCAACTGTAAGAGTATGGAGGCCATGGTCACCCAACACCAACTGTAAGAGTATGGAGGCCGTGGTCACCCACCACCAACTGTAAGAGTATGGAGGCCATGGTCACCCAACACCAACTGTAAGAGTATGGAGGACATGGTCACCCAACACCAACTGTAAGAGTATGGAGGCCATGGTCACCCAACAACAACTGTAAGAGTATGGAGGCCATGGTCACCCAACACCAACTGTAAGAGTATGGAGGCCATGGTCACCCATCACCAACTGTAAGAGTATGGAGGCCATGGACAACCAACACCAACTCTAAGAGTATGGAGGCCATGGTCCCCCAACACCAACTGTAAGAGTATGGAGGCCATGGTCACCCAACACCAACTGTAAGATTATAGATACCATGGTCACCCCACAACAACTGTAAGAGTATGGAGGCCATGGTCACCCAACACCAACTGTAAGAGTATGAAGGCCATGGTCACCCAACACCAACTGTAAGAGTATGGAGGCCATGGTCACCCAACACCAACTGTAAGAGTGTGGAAGCCATGGTCACCCAACACCAACTGTAAGAGTATGGAGGCCATGGTCACCCAACACCAACTGTAAGAGTATGAAGGCCATGGTCACCCAACACCAACTGTAAGAGTATGGAGGCCATGGTCACCCAACACCAACTGTAAGAGTATGGAGGCCATGGTCACCCAACACCAACTGTAAGAGTTTGGAGGCCATGGTCACCCAACACCAACTGTAAGAGTATGGAGGCCATGGTCACCCAAGACCAACTGTAAGAGTATGGAGGCCATGGTCACCCAAGACCAACTGTAAGAGTATGGAGGCCATGGTCACCCAACACCAACTGTAAGAGTATGGAGGCCATGGTCACCCAAGAATAAATTGTAAGAGTATGAAGGCCATGGTCACCCAACATCAACTGTAAGAGTATGAAGGCCATGGTCACCCAACAGCAACTGTAAGAGTATGGAGGCCATTGTCACCCCACAACAACTGTAAGAGTATGGAGGCCGTTGTCACCCAACACCAACTGTAAGAGTATGGAGGCCGTGGTCACCCAACACCAACTGTAAGAGTATGGAGGCCGTGGTCACCCAACACCAACTGTAAGAGTATGGAGGCCATGGTCACCCAACACCAACTGTAAGAGTATGGAGGCCATGGTCACTCACCACCAACTGTAAGAGTATGGAGGCCGTGGTCACCCAACACCAACTGTAAGAGTATGGAGGCCATGGTCACCCCACAACAACTGTAAGAGTATGGAGGCCGTGGTCACCCAACACCAACTGTAAGAGTATGGAGGACGTGGTCACCCAACACCAACTGTAAGAGTATGGAGGCCGTGGTCACCCAACACCAACTGTAAGAGTATGGAATCCATTGTCACCCAACACCAACTGTAAGAGTTTGGAGGCCATGGTCACCCAACACCAACTGTAAGAGTATGGAGGCCATGGTCACCCAAGACCAACTGTAAGAGTATGGAGGCCATGGTCACCCAACACCAACTGTAAGAGTATGGAGGCCATGGTCACCCAAGAATAAATTGTAAGAGTATGGAGGCCATGGTCACCCAACACCAACTGTAAGAGTATGGATGCCATGGTCACTCAACACCAATTGTAAGAGTATGAAGGCCATGGTAGCCCAACACCAACTGTAAGAGTAAAGAGGCCATGGTCACCCCACAACAACTGTAAGAGTATGGAGGCCATGGACAACCAACACCAACTCTAAGAGTATGGAGGCCATGGTCCCCCAACACCAACTGTAAGAGTATGGAGGCCATGGTCACCCAACACCAACTGTAAGAGTATAGATACCATGGTCACCCCACAACAACTGTAAGAGTATGGAGGCCATGGTCACCCAACACCAACTGTAAGAGTATGAAGGCCATGGTCACCCAACACCAACTGTAAGAGTATGGAGGCCATGGTCACCCAACACCAACTGTAAGAGTGTGGAAGCCATGGTCACCCAACACCAACTGTAAGAGTATGGAGGCCATGGTCACCCAACACCAACTGTAAGAGTATGAAGGCCATGGTCACCCAACACCAACTGTAAGAGTATGGAGGCCATGGTCACCCAACACCAACTGTAAGAGTATGGAGGCCATGGTCACCCAACACCAACTGTAAGAGTATGGAGGCCATGGTCACCCAACACCAACTGTAAGAGTTTGGAGGCCATGGTCACCCAACACCAACTGTAAGAGTATGGAGGCCATGGTCACCCAAGACCAACTGTAAGAGTATGGAGGCCATGGTCACCCAAGACCAACTGTAAGAGTATGGAGGCCATGGTCACCCAACACCAACTGTAAGAGTATGGAGGCCATGGTCACCCAAGAATAAATTGTAAGAGTATGAAGGCCATGGTCACCCAACATCAACTGTAAGAGTATGAAGGCCATGGTCACCCAACAGCAACTGTAAGAGTATGGAGGCCATTGTCACCCCACAACAACTGTAAGAGTATGGAGGCCGTTGTCACCCAACACCAACTGTAAGAGTATGGAGGCCGTGGTCACCCAACACCAACTGTAAGAGTATGGAGGCCGTGGTCACCCAACACCAACTGTAAGAGTATGGAGGCCATGGTCACCCAACACCAACTGTAAGAGTATGGAGGCCATGGTCACCCAACACCAACTGTAAGAGTATGGAGGCCATGGTCACCCAACACCAACTGTAAGAGTATGGAGGCCGTGGTCACCCAACACCAACTGTAAGAGTATGGAGGCCGTGGTCACCCAACACCAACTGTAAGAGTATGGAGGCCATGGTCACCCAACACCAACTGTAAGAGTATGGAGGCCATGGTCACCCAACACCAACTGTAAGAGTATAGAGACCATGGTCACAATACACAACAACTGTAAGAGTATGGAGGCCATGGTCACCCAACACCAACTGTAAGAGTATGAAGGCCATGGTCACCCAACACCAACTGTAAGAGTATGGAGGCCATGGTCACCCAACACCAACTGTAAGAGTATGGAAGCCATGGTCACCCAACACCAACTGTAAGAGTATGGAGGCCATGGTCACCCAACACCAACTGTAAGAGTATGGAGGCCGTGTTCACCCAACACCAACTGTAAGAGTATGAAGGCCATGGTCACCCAACACCAACTGTAAGAGTATGAAGGCCATGGTCACCCAACACCAACTGTAAGAGTATGGAGGCCGTGGTCACCCAACACCAACTGTAAGAGTATGGAATCCATTGTCACCCAACACCAACTGTAAGAGTTTGGAGGCCATGGTCACCCAACACCAACTGTAAGAGTATGGAGGCCATGGTCACCCAAGACCAACTGTAAGAGTATGGAGGCCATGGTCACCCAACACCAACTGTAAGAGTATGGAGGCCATGGTCACCCAATACCAACTGTAAGAGTATGGAGGCCATGGTCACCCAACACCAACTGTAAGAGTATGGATGCCATGGTCACTCAACACCAACTGTAAGAGTATGAAGGCCATGGTAGCCCAACACCAACTGTAAGAGTAAAGAGGCCATGGTAACCCCACAACAACTGTAAGAGTATGGAGGCTGTGGTCACCCAACACCAACTGTAAGAGTATGGAGGCCGTGGTCACCCAACACCAACTGTAAGAGTATGGAGGCCGTGGTCACCCAACACTAACTGTAAGAGTATGGAGGCCATGGTCACCCAACACCAACTGTAAGAGTATGGAGGCCGTGGTCACCCACCACCAACTGTAAGAGTATGGAGGCCATGGTCACCCAACACCAACTGTAAGAGTATGGAGGACATGGTCACCCAACACCAACTGTAAGAGTATGGAGGCCATGGTCACCCAACAACAACTGTAAGAGTATGGAGGCCATGGTCACCCAACACCAACTGTAAGAGTATGGAGGCCATGGTCACCCATCACCAACTGTAAGAGTATGGAGGCCATGGACAACCAACACCAACTCTAAGAGTATGGAGGCCATGGTCCCCCAACACCAACTGTAAGAGTATGGAGGCCATGGTCACCCAACACCAACTGTAAGAGTATGGATACCATGGTCACCCCACAACAACTGTAAGAGTATGGAGGCCATGGTCACCCAACACCAACTGTAAGAGTATGAAGGCCATGGTCACCCAACACCAACTGTAAGAGTATGGAGGCCATGGTCACCCAACACCAACTGTAAGAGTGTGGAAGCCATGGTCACCCAACACCAACTGTAAGAGTATGGAGGCCATGGTCACCCAACACCAACTGTAAGAGTATGAAGGCCATGGTCACCCAACACCAACTGTAAGAGTATGGAGGCCATGGTCACCCAACACCAACTGTAAGAGTATGGAGGCCATGGTCACCCAACACCAACTGTAAAAGTTTGGAGGCCATGGTCACCCAACACCAACTGTAAGAGTATGGAGGCCATGGTCACCCAACACCAACTGTAAGAGTATGGAGGCCATGGTCACCCAAGACCAACTGTAAGAGTATGGAGGCCATGGTCACCCAACACCAACTGTAAGAGTATGGAGGCCATGGTCACCCAAGAATAAATTGTAAGAGTATGAAGGCCATGGTCACCCAACATCAACTGTAAGAGTATGAAGGCCATGGTCACCCAACAGCAACTGTAAGAGTATGGAGGCCATTGTCACCCCACAACAACTGTAAGAGTATGGAGGCCGTGGTCACCCAACACCAACTGTAAGAGTATGGAGGCCGTGGTCACCCAACACCAACTGTAAGAGTATGGAGGCCGTGGTCACCCAACACCAACTGTAAGAGTATGGAGGCCATGGTCACCCAACACCAACTGTAAGAGTATGGAGGCCATGGTCACTCACCACCAACTGTAAGAGTATGGAGGCCGTGGTCACCCAACACCAACTGTAAGAGTATGGAGGCCATGGTCACCCCACAACAACTGTAAGAGTATGGAGGCCGTGGTCACCCAACACCAACTGTAAGAGTATGGAGGACGTGGTCACCCAACACCAACTGTAAGAGTATGGAGGCCGTGGTCACCCAACACCAACTGTAAGAGTATGGAATCCATTGTCACCCAACACCAACTGTAAGAGTTTGGAGGCCATGGTCACCCAACACCAACTGTAAGAGTATGGAGGCCATGGTCACCCAAGACCAACTGTAAGAGTATGGAGGCCATGGTCACCCAACACCAACTGTAAGAGTATGGAGGCCATGGTCACCCAATAATAAATTGTAAGAGTATGGAGGCCATGGTCACCCAACACCAACTGTAAGAGTATGGATGCCATGGTCACTCAACACCAATTGTAAGAGTATGAAGGCCATGGTAGCCCAACACCAACTGTAAGAGTAAAGAGGCCATGGTCACCCCACAACAACTGTAAGAGTATGGAGGCCATGGTCACCCAACACCAACTGTAAGAGTATGGAGGCCATGGTCCCCCAACACCAACTGTAAGAGTATGGAGGCCATGGTCACCCAACACCAACTGTAAGAGTATAGATACCATGGTCACCCCACAACAACTGTAAGAGTATGGAGGCCATGGTCACCCAACACCAACTGTAAGAGTATGAAGGCCATGGTCACCCAACACCAACTGTAAGAGTATGGAGGCCATGGTCACCCAACACCAACTGTAAGAGTATGGAAGCCATGGTCACCCAACACCAACTGTAAGAGTATGGAGGCCATGGTCACCCAACACCAACTGTAAGAGTATGAAGGCCATGGTCACCCAACACCAACTGTAAGAGTATGGAGGCCATGGTCACCCAACACCAACTGTAAGAGTATGGAGGCCATGGTCACCCAACACCAACTGTAAGAGTATGGAGGCCATGGTCACCCAACACCAACTGTAAGAGTTTGGAGGCCATGGTCACCCAACACCAACTGTAAGAGTATGGAGGCCATGGTCACCCAACACCAACTGTAAGAGTATGGAGGCCATGGTCACCCAAGACCAACTGTAAGAGTATGGAGGCCATGGTCACCCAACACCAACTGTAAGAGTATGGAGGCCATGGTCACCCAAGAATAAATTGTAAGAGTATGAAGGCCATGGTCACCCAACATCAACTGTAAGAGTATGAAGGCCATGGTCACCCAACAGCAACTGTAAGAGTATGGAGGCCATTGTCACCCCACAACAACTGTAAGAGTATGGAGGCCGTTGTCACCCAACACCAACTGTAAGAGTATGGAGGCCGTGGTCACCCAACACCAACTGTAAGAGTATGGAGGCCGTGGTCACCCAACACCAACTGTAAGAGTATGGAGGCCATGGTCACCCAACACCAACTGTAAGAGTATGGAGGCCATGGTCACTCACCACCAACTGTAAGAGTATGGAGGCCGTGGTCACCCAACACCAACTGTAAGAGTATGGAGGCCATGGTCACCCAACACCAACTGTAAGAGTATGGAGGCCATGGTCACCCCACAACAACTGTAAGAGTATGGAGGCCATGGACAACCAACACCAACTCTAAGAGTATGGAGGCCATGGTCCCCCAACACCAACTGTAAGAGTATGGAGGCCATGGTCACCCAACACCAACTGTAAGAGTATAGATACCATGGTCACCCCACAACAACTGTAAGAGTATGGAGGCCATGGTCACCCAACACCAACTGTAAGAGTATGAAGGCCATGGTCACCCAACACCAACTGTAAGAGTATGGAGGCCATGGTCACCCAACACCAACTGTAAGAGTGTGGAAGCCATGGTCACCCAACACCAACTGTAAGAGTATGGAGGCCATGGTCACCCAACACCAACTGTAAGAGTATGAAGGCCATGGTCACCCAACACCAACTGTAAGAGTATGGAGGCCATGGTCACCCAACACCAACTGTAAGAGTATGGAGGCCATGGTCACCCAACACCAACTGTAAGAGTATGGAGGCCATGGTCACCCAACACCAACTGTAAGAGTTTGGAGGCCATGGTCACCCAACACCAACTGTAAGAGTATGGAGGCCATGGTCACCCAAGACCAACTGTAAGAGTATGGAGGCCATGGTCACCCAACACCAACTGTAAGAGTATGGAGGCCATGGTCACCCAACACCAACTGTAAGAGTATGGAGGCCATGGTCACCCAAGAATAAATTGTAAGAGTATGAAGGCCATGGTCACCCAACATCAACTGTAAGAGTATGAAGGCCATGGTCACCCAACAGCAACTGTAAGAGTATGGAGGCCATTGTCACCCCACAACAACTGTAAGAGTATGGAGGCCGTTGTCACCCAACACCAACTGTAAGAGTATGGAGGCCGTGGTCACCCAACACCAACTGTAAGAGTATGGAGGACGTGGTCACCCAACACCAACTGTAAGAGTATGGAGGCCGTGGTCACCCAACACCAACTGTAAGAGTATGGAGGCCGTGGTCACCCCACAACAACTGTAAGAGTATGGAGGCCGTGGTCACCCAACACCAACTGTAAGAGTATGGAGGCCATGGTCACCCAAGAATAAATTGTAAGAGTATGGAGGCCATGGTCACCCAACACCAACTGTAAGAGTATGGATGCCATGGTCACTCAACACCAATTGTAAGAGTATGAAGGCCATGGTAGCCCAACACCAACTGTAAGAGTAAAGAGGCCATGGTCACCCCACAACAACTGTAAGAGTATGGAGGCCATGGACAACCAACACCAACTCTAAGAGTATGGAGGCCATGGTCCCCCAACACCAACTGTAAGAGTATGGAGGCCATGGTCACCCAACACCAACTGTAAGAGTATAGATACCATGGTCACCCCACAACAACTGTAAGAGTATGGAGGCCATGGTCACCCAACACCAACTGTAAGAGTATGAAGGCCATGGTCACCCAACACCAACTGTAAGAGTATGGAGGCCATGGTCACCCAACACCAACTGTAAGAGTGTGGAAGCCATGGTCACCCAACACCAACTGTAAGAGTATGGAGGCCATGGTCACCCAACACCAACTGTAAGAGTATGAAGGCCATGGTCACCCAACACCAACTGTAAGAGTATGGAGGCCATGGTCACCCAACACCAACTGTAAGAGTATGGAGGCCATGGTCACCCAACACCAACTGTAAGAGTATGGAGGCCATGGTCACCCAACACCAACTGTAAGAGTATGGAGGCCATGGTCACCCCACAACAACTGTAAGAGTATGGAGGCCGTGGTCACCCAACACCAACTGTAAGAGTATGGAGGACGTGGTCACCCAACACCAACTGTAAGAGTATGGAGGCCGTGGTCACCCAACACCAACTGTAAGAGTATGGAGGCCATTGTCACCCAACACCAACTGTAAGAGTATGGAGGCCATGGTCACCCAACACCAACTGTAAGAGTATGGAGGCCGTGGTCACCCAACACCAACTGTAAGAGTATGGAGGCCGTGGTCACCCAACACCAACTGTAAGAGTATGGAGGCATGGTCACCCAACACCAACTGTAAGAGTATGGAGGCCATGGTCACCCAACAACAACTGTAAGAGTATGGAGGCCATGGTCACCCAACACCAACTGTAAGAGTATGGAGGCCATGGTCACCCATCACCAACTGTAAGAGTATGGAGGCCATGGACAACCAACACCAACTCTAAGAGTATGGAGGCCATGGTCCCCCAACACCAACTGTAAGAGTATGGAGGCCATGGTCACCCAACACCAACTGTAAGATTATAGATACCATGGTCACCCCACAACAACTGTAAGAGTATGGAGGCCATGGTCACCCAACACCAACTGTAAGAGTATGAAGGCCATGGTCACCCAACACCAACTGTAAGAGTATGGAGGCCATGGTCACCCAACACCAACTGTAAGAGTGTGGAAGCCATGGTCACCCAACACCAACTGTAAGAGTATGGAGGCCATGGTCACCCAACACCAACTGTAAGAGTATGAAGGCCATGGTCACCCAACACCAACTGTAAGAGTATGGAGGCCATGGTCACCCAACACCAACTGTAAGAGTATGGAGGCCATGGTCACCCAACACCAACTGTAAGAGTTTGGAGGCCATGGTCACCCAACACCAACTGTAAGAGTATGGAGGCCATGGTCACCCAAGACCAACTGTAAGAGTATGGAGGCCATGGTCACCCAAGACCAACTGTAAGAGTATGGAGGCCATGGTCACCCAACACCAACTGTAAGAGTATGGAGGCCATGGTCACCCAAGAATAAATTGTAAGAGTATGAAGGCCATGGTCACCCAACATCAACTGTAAGAGTATGAAGGCCATGGTCACCCAACAGCAACTGTAAGAGTATGGAGGCCATTGTCACCCCACAACAACTGTAAGAGTATGGAGGCCGTTGTCACCCAACACCAACTGTAAGAGTATGGAGGCCGTGGTCACCCAACACCAACTGTAAGAGTATGGAGGCCGTGGTCACCCAACACCAACTGTAAGAGTATGGAGGCCATGGTCACCCAACACCAACTGTAAGAGTATGGAGGCCATGGTCACTCACCACCAACTGTAAGAGTATGGAGGCCGTGGTCACCCAACACCAACTGTAAGAGTATGGAGGCCATGGTCACCCCACAACAACTGTAAGAGTATGGAGGCCGTGGTCACCCAACACCAACTGTAAGAGTATGGAGGACGTGGTCACCCAACACCAACTGTAAGAGTATGGAGGCCGTGGTCACCCAACACCAACTGTAAGAGTATGGAATCCATTGTCACCCAACACCAACTGTAAGAGTTTGGAGGCCATGGTCACCCAACACCAACTGTAAGAGTATGGAGGCCATGGTCACCCAAGACCAACTGTAAGAGTATGGAGGCCATGGTCACCCAACACCAACTGTAAGAGTATGGAGGCCATGGTCACCCAAGAATAAATTGTAAGAGTATGGAGGCCATGGTCACCCAACACCAACTGTAAGAGTATGGATGCCATGGTCACTCAACACCAATTGTAAGAGTATGAAGGCCATGGTAGCCCAACACCAACTGTAAGAGTAAAGAGGCCATGGTCACCCCACAACAACTGTAAGAGTATGGAGGCCATGGACAACCAACACCAACTCTAAGAGTATGGAGGCCATGGTCCCCCAACACCAACTGTAAGAGTATGGAGGCCATGGTCACCCAACACCAACTGTAAGAGTATAGATACCATGGTCACCCCACAACAACTGTAAGAGTATGGAGGCCATGGTCACCCAACACCAACTGTAAGAGTATGAAGGCCATGGTCACCCAACACCAACTGTAAGAGTATGGAGGCCATGGTCACCCAACACCAACTGTAAGAGTATGGAAGCCATGGTCACCCAACACCAACTGTAAGAGTATGGAGGCCATGGTCACCCAACACCAACTGTAAGAGTATGAAGGCCATGGTCACCCAACACCAACTGTAAGAGTATGGAGGCCATGGTCACCCAACACCAACTGTAAGAGTATGGAGGCCATGGTCACCCAACACCAACTGTAAGAGTATGGAGGCCATGGTCACCCAACACCAACTGTAAGAGTTTGGAGGCCATGGTCACCCAACACCAACTGTAAGAGTATGGAGGCCATGGTCACCCAAGACCAACTGTAAGAGTATGGAGGCCATGGTCACCCAAGACCAACTGTAAGAGTATGGAGGCCATGGTCACCCAACACCAACTGTAAGAGTATGGAGGCCATGGTCACCCAAGAATAAATTGTAAGAGTATGAAGGCCATGGTCACCCAACATCAACTGTAAGAGTATGAAGGCCATGGTCACCCAACAGCAACTGTAAGAGTATGGAGGCCATTGTCACCCCACAACAACTGTAAGAGTATGGAGGCCGTTGTCACCCAACACCAACTGTAAGAGTATGGAGGCCGTGGTCACCCAACACCAACTGTAAGAGTATGGAGGCCGTGGTCACCCAACACCAACTGTAAGAGTATGGAGGCCATGGTCACCCAACACCAACTGTAAGAGTATGGAGGCCATGGTCACCCAACACCAACTGTAAGAGTATGGAGGCCGTGGTCACCCAACACCAACTGTAAGAGTATGGAGGCCGTGGTCACCCAACACCAACTGTAAGAGTATGGAGGCCATGGTCACCCAACACCAACTGTAAGAGTATGGAGGCCATGGTCACCCAACACCAACTGTAAGAGTATAGAGACCATGGTCACAATACACAACAACTGTAAGAGTATGGAGGCCATGGTCACCCAACACCAACTGTAAGAGTATGAAGGCCATGGTCACCCAACACCAACTGTAAGAGTATGGAGGCCATGGTCACCCAACACCAACTGTAAGAGTATGGAAGCCATGGTCACCCAACACCAACTGTAAGAGTATGGAGGCCATGGTCACCCAACACCAACTGTAAGAGTATGGAGGCCGTGTTCACCCAACACCAACTGTAAGAGTATGAAGGCCATGGTCACCCAACACCAACTGTAAGAGTATGAAGGCCATGGTCACCCAACACCAACTGTAAGAGTATGGAGGCCGTGGTCACCCAACACCAACTGTAAGAGTATGGAATCCATTGTCACCCAACACCAACTGTAAGAGTTTGGAGGCCATGGTCACCCAACACCAACTGTAAGAGTATGGAGGCCATGGTCACCCAAGACCAACTGTAAGAGTATGGAGGCCATGGTCACCCAACACCAACTGTAAGAGTATGGAGGCCATGGTCACCCAATACCAACTGTAAGAGTATGGAGGCCATGGTCACCCAACACCAACTGTAAGAGTATGGAAGCCATGGTCACTCAACACCAACTGTAAGAGTATGAAGGCCATGGTAGCCCAACACCAACTGTAAGAGTAAAGAGGCCATGGTAACCCCACAACAACTGTAAGAGTATGGAGGCTGTGGTCACCCAACACCAACTGTAAGAGTATGGAGGCCGTGGTCACCCAACACCAACTGTAAGAGTATGGAGGCCGTGGTCACCCAACACCAACTGTAAGAGTATGGAGGCCATGGTCACCCAACACCAACTGTAAGAGTATGGAGGCCGTGGTCACCCACCACCAACTGTAAGAGTATGGAGGCCATGGTCACCCAACACCAACTGTAAGAGTATGGAGGACATGGTCACCCAACACCAACTGTAAGAGTATGGAGGCCATGGTCACCCAACAACAACTGTAAGAGTATGGAGGCCATGGTCACCCAACACCAACTGTAAGAGTATGGAGGCCATGGTCACCCATCACCAACTGTAAGAGTATGGAGGCCATGGACAACCAACACCAACTCTAAGAGTATGGAGGCCATGGTCCCCCAACACCAACTGTAAGAGTATGGAGGCCATGGTCACCCAACACCAACTGTAAGAGTATAGATACCATGGTCACCCCACAACAACTGTAAGAGTATGGAGGCCATGGTCACCCAACACCAACTGTAAGAGTATGAAGGCCATGGTCACCCAACACCAACTGTAAGAGTATGGAGGCCATGGTCACCCAACACCAACTGTAAGAGTGTGGAAGCCATGGTCACCCAACACCAACTGTAAGAGTATGGAGGCCATGGTCACCCAACACCAACTGTAAGAGTATGAAGGCCATGGTCACCCAACACCAACTGTAAGAGTATGGAGGCCATGGTCACCCAACACCAACTGTAAGAGTATGGAGGCCATGGTCACCCAACACCAACTGTAAGAGTTTGGAGGCCATGGTCACCCAACACCAACTGTAAGAGTATGGAGGCCATGGTCACCCAAGACCAACTGTAAGAGTATGGAGGCCATGGTCACCCAAGACCAACTGTAAGAGTATGGAGGCCATGGTCACCCAACACCAACTGTAAGAGTATGGAGGCCATGGTCACCCAAGAATAAATTGTAAGAGTATGAAGGCCATGGTCACCCAACATCAACTGTAAGAGTATGAAGGCCATGGTCACCCAACAGCAACTGTAAGAGTATGGAGGCCATTGTCACCCCACAACAACTGTAAGAGTATGGAGGCCGTGGTCACCCAACACCAACTGTAAGAGTATGGAGGCCGTGGTCACCCAACACCAACTGTAAGAGTATGGAGGCCGTGGTCACCCAACACCAACTGTAAGAGTATGGAGGCCATGGTCACCCAACACCAACTGTAAGAGTATGGAGGCCATGGTCACTCACCACCAACTGTAAGAGTATGGAGGCCGTGGTCACCCAACACCAACTGTAAGAGTATGGAGGCCATGGTCACCCCACAACAACTGTAAGAGTATGGAGGCCGTGGTCACCCAACACCAACTGTAAGAGTATGGAGGACGTGGTCACCCAACACCAACTGTAAGAGTATGGAGGCCGTGGTCACCCAACACCAACTGTAAGAGTATGGAATCCATTGTCACCCAACACCAACTGTAAGAGTTTGGAGGCCATGGTCACCCAACACCAACTGTAAGAGTATGGAGGCCATGGTCACCCAAGACCAACTGTAAGAGTATGGAGGCCATGGTCACCCAACACCAACTGTAAGAGTATGGAGGCCATGGTCACCCAAGAATAAATTGTAAGAGTATGGAGGCCATGGTCACCCAACACCAACTGTAAGAGTATGGATGCCATGGTCACTCAACACCAATTGTAAGAGTATGAAGGCCATGGTAGCCCAACACCAACTGTAAGAGTAAAGAGGCCATGGTCACCCCACAACAACTGTAAGAGTATGGAGGCCATGGACAACCAACACCAACTCTAAGAGTATGGAGGCCATGGTCCCCCAACACCAACTGTAAGAGTATGGAGGCCATGGTCACCCAACACCAACTGTAAGAGTATAGATACCATGGTCACCCCACAACAACTGTAAGAGTATGGAGGCCATGGTCACCCAACACCAACTGTAAGAGTATGAAGGCCATGGTCACCCAACACCAACTGTAAGAGTATGGAGGCCATGGTCACCCAACACCAACTGTAAGAGTGTGGAAGCCATGGTCACCCAACACCAACTGTAAGAGTATGGAGGCCATGGTCACCCAACACCAACTGTAAGAGTATGAAGGCCATGGTCACCCAACACCAACTGTAAGAGTATGGAGGCCATGGTCACCCAACACCAACTGTAAGAGTATGGAGGCCATGGTCACCCAACACCAACTGTAAGAGTATGGAGGCCATGGTCACCCAACACCAACTGTAAGAGTTTGGAGGCCATGGTCACCCAACACCAACTGTAAGAGTATGGAGGCCATGGTCACCCAAGACCAACTGTAAGAGTATGGAGGCCATGGTCACCCAAGACCAACTGTAAGAGTATGGAGGCCATGGTCACCCAACACCAACTGTAAGAGTATGGAGGCCATGGTCACCCAAGAATAAATTGTAAGAGTATGAAGGCCATGGTCACCCAACATCAACTGTAAGAGTATGAAGGCCATGGTCACCCAACAGCAACTGTAAGAGTATGGAGGCCATTGTCACCCCACAACAACTGTAAGAGTATGGAGGCCGTTGTCACCCAACACCAACTGTAAGAGTATGGAGGCCGTGGTCACCCAACACCAACTGTAAGAGTATGGAGGCCGTGGTCACCCAACACCAACTGTAAGAGTATGGAGGCCATGGTCACCCAACACCAACTGTAAGAGTATGGAGGCCATGGTCACTCACCACCAACTGTAAGAGTATGGAGGCCGTGGTCACCCAACACCAACTGTAAGAGTATGGAGGCCATGGTCACCCAACACCAACTGTAAGAGTATGGAGGCCATGGTCACCCCACACCAACTGTAAGAGTATGGAGGCCATGGACAACCAACACCAACTGTAAGAGTATGGAGGCCATGGTCACCCAACACCAACTGTAAGAGTATGGAGGCCATGGTCACCCAACACCAACTGTAAGAGTATAGAGGCCATGGTCACCCCACAACAACTGTAAGAGTATGGAGGCCATGGTCACCCAACACCAACTGTAAGAGTATGAAGGCCATGGTCACCCAACACCAACTGTAAGAGTATGGAGGCCATGGTCACCCAACACCAACTGTAAGAGTATGGAAGCCATGGTCACCCAACACCAACTGTAAGAGTATGGAGGCCATGGTCACCCAACACCAACTGTAAGAGTATGAAGGCCATGGTCACCCAACACCAACTGTAAGAGTATGGAGGCCATGGTCACCCAACACCAACTGTAAGAGTATGGAGGCCATGGTCACCCAACACCAACTGTAAGAGTATGGAGGCCATGGTCACCCAACACCAACTGTAAGAGTATGGAGGCCATGGTCACCCAACACCAACTGTAAGAGTATGGAGGCCATGGTCACCCAACACCAACTGTAAGAGTATGGAGGCCATGGTCACCCAAGACCAACTGTAAGAGTATGGAGGCCATGGTCACCCAACACCAACTGTAAGAGTATGGAGGCCATGGTCACCCAACACCAACTGTAAGAGTATGAAGGCCATGGTCACCCAACATCAACTGTAAGAGTATGAAGGCCATGGTCACCCAACAGCAACTGTAAGAGTATGGAGGCCATTGTCACCCCACAACAACTGTAAGAGTATGGAGGCCGTTGTCACCCAACACCAACTGTAAGAGTATGGAGGCCGTGGTCACCCAACACCAACTGTAAGAGTATGGAGGCCGTGGTCACCCAACACCAACTGTAAGAGTATGGAGGCCATGGTCACCCAACACCAACTGTAAGAGTATGGAGGCCATGGTCACTCACCACCAACTGTAAGAGTATGGAGGCCGTGGTCACCCAACACCAACTGTAAGAGTATGGAGGCCATGGTCACCCCACAACAACTGTAAGAGTATGGAGGCCGTGGTCACCCAACACCAACTGTAAGAGTATGGAGGACGTGGTCACCCAACACCAACTGTAAGAGTATGGAGGCCGTGGTCACCCAACACCAACTGTAAGAGTATGGAGGCCGTGGTCACCCCACAACAACTGTAAGAGTATGGAGGCCGTGGTCACCCAACACCAACTGTAAGAGTATGGAGGCCATGGTCACCCAAGAATAAATTGTAAGAGTATGGAGGCCATGGTCACCCAACACCAACTGTAAGAGTATGGATGCCATGGTCACTCAACACCAATTGTAAGAGTATGAAGGCCATGGTAGCCCAACACCAACTGTAAGAGTAAAGAGGCCATGGTCACCCCACAACAACTGTAAGAGTATGGAGGCCATGGACAACCAACACCAACTCTAAGAGTATGGAGGCCATGGTCCCCCAACACCAACTGTAAGAGTATGGAGGCCATGGTCACCCAACACCAACTGTAAGAGTATAGATACCATGGTCACCCCACAACAACTGTAAGAGTATGGAGGCCATGGTCACCCAACACCAACTGTAAGAGTATGAAGGCCATGGTCACCCAACACCAACTGTAAGAGTATGGAGGCCATGGTCACCCAACACCAACTGTAAGAGTGTGGAAGCCATGGTCACCCAACACCAACTGTAAGAGTATGGAGGCCATGGTCACCCAACACCAACTGTAAGAGTATGAAGGCCATGGTCACCCAACACCAACTGTAAGAGTATGGAGGCCATGGTCACCCAACACCAACTGTAAGAGTATGGAGGCCATGGTCACCCAACACCAACTGTAAGAGTATGGAGGCCATGGTCACCCAACACCAACTGTAAGAGTATGGAGGCCATGGTCACCCCACAACAACTGTAAGAGTATGGAGGCCGTGGTCACCCAACACCAACTGTAAGAGTATGGAGGACGTGGTCACCCAACACCAACTGTAAGAGTATGGAGGCCGTGGTCACCCAACACCAACTGTAAGAGTATGGAATCCATTGTCACCCAACACCAACTGTAAGAGTTTGGAGGCCATGGTCACCCAACACCAACTGTAAGAGTATGGAGGCCGTGGTCACCCCACAACAACTGTAAGAGTATGGAGGCCGTGGTCACCCAACACCAACTGTAAGAGTATGGAGGCCGTGGTCACCCAACACCAACTGTAAGAGTATGGAGGCCGTGGTCACCCAACACCAACTGTAAGAGTATGGAGGCCATGGTCACCCCACAACAACTGTAAGAGTATGGAGGCCGTGGTCACACAACACCAACTGTAAGAGTATGGAGGCCGTGGTCACCCCACAACAACTGTAAGAGTATGGAGGCCGTGGTCACCCAACACCATCTGTCAGAGTATGAAGGCCGTGGTCACCCAACACCAACTGTAAGAGTATGGAGGCCGTGGTCACCCAACACTAACTGTAAGAGTATGGAGGCCGTGGTCACCCAACACCAACTGTAAGAGTATGGAGGCCGTGGTCACCCAACACCAACTGTAAGAGTATGGAGGCCGTGGTCACCCCACAACAACTGTAAGAGTATGGAGGCCGTGGTCACCCAACACCAACTGTAAGAGTATGGAGGCCGTGGTCACCCCACAACAACTGTAAGAGTATGGAGGCCGTGGTCACCCAACACCAACTGTAAGATTATGGAGGCCGTGGTCACCCAACACCAACTGTAAGAGTATGGAGGCCGTGGTCACCCAACACCAACTGTAAGAGTATGGAGGCCGTGGTCACCCAACACCAACTGTAAGAGTATGGAGGCCATGGTCACCCAACACCACTGTAAGAGTATGGAGGCCATGGTCACCCAACACCAACTGTAAGAGTATGGAGGCCATGGTCACCCAACACCAACTGTAAGAGTATGGAGGCCATGGTCACCCAACACCAACTGTAAGAGTATGGAGGCCATGGTCACCCAACACCAACTGTAAGAGTATGGAGGCCATGGTCACCCAACACCAACTGTAAGAGTATGGAGGCCATGGTCACCCCACAACACCTGTAAGAGTATAAAAAGCCATGGTCACCCAACACCAACTGTAAGAGTTTGGAGGCCATGGTCACCCAACACCAACTGTAAGAGTATGGAGGCCATGGTCACCCAAGACCAACTGTAAGAGTATGGAGGCCATGGTCACCCAACACCAACTGTAAGAGTATGGAGGCCATGGTCACCCAAGAATAAATTGTAAGAGTATGGAGGCCATGGTCACCCAACACCAACTGTAAGAGTATGGATGCCATGGTCACTCAACACCAATTGTAAGAGTATGGAGGCCATGGTAGCCCAACACCAACTGTAAGAGTAAAGAGGCCATGGTCACCCCACAACAACTGTAAGAGTATGGAGGCCATGGACAACCAACACCAACTCTAAGAGTATGGAGGCCATGGTCCCCCAACACCAACTGTAAGAGTATGGAGGCCATGGTCACCCAACACCAACTGTAAGAGTATGGAGGCCATGGTCACCCCACAACAACTGTAAGAGTATGGAGGCCATGGTCACCCAACACCAACTGTAAGAGTATGAAGGCCATGGTCACCCAACACCAACTGTAAGAGTATGGAGGCCATGGTCACCCAACACCAACTGTAAGAGTATGGAGGCCATGGTCACCCAACACCAACTGTAAGAGTATGGAGGCCATGGTCACCCAACACCAACTGTAAGAGTATGAAGGCCATGGTCACCCAACACCAACTGTAAGAGTATGAAGGCCATGGTCACCCAACACCAACTGTAAGAGTATGGAGGCCATGGTCACCCAACACCAACTGTAAGAGTTTGGAGGCCATGGTCACCCAACACCAACTGTAAGAGTATGGAGGCCATGGTCACCCAAGACCAACTGTAAGAGTATGGAGGCCATGGTCACCCAACACCAACTGTAAGAGTATGGAGGCCATGGTCACCCAAGAATAAATTGTAAGAGTATGAAGGCCATGGTCACCCAACATCAACTGTAAGAGTATGAAGGCCATGGTCACCCAACAGCAACTGTAAGAGTATGGAGGCCATTGTCACCCCACAACAACTGTAAGAGTATGGAGGCCGTTGTCACCCAACACCAACTGTAAGAGTATGGAGGCCGTGGTCACCCAACACCAACTGTAAGAGTATGGAGGCCGTGGTCACCCAACACCAACTGTAAGAGTATGGAGGCCATGGTCACCCAACACCAACTGTAAGAGTATGGAGGCCATGGTCACTCACCACCAACTGTAAGAGTATGGAGGCCGTGGTCACCCAACACCAACTGTAAGAGTATGGAGGCCATGGTCACCCCACAACAACTGTAAGAGTATGGAGGCCGTGGTCACCCAACACCAACTGTAAGAGTATGGAGGACGTGGTCACCCAACACCAACTGTAAGAGTATGGAGGCCATGGTCACCCAACACCAACTGTAAGAGTATGGAAGCCATGGTCACCCAACACCAACTGTAAGAGTATGGAGGCCATGGTCACCCAACACCAACTGTAAGAGTATGAAGGCCATGGTCACCCAACACCAACTGTAAGAGTATGGAGGCCGTGTTCACCCAACACCAACTGTAAGAGTATGGAGGCCGTGGTCACCCAACACCAACTGTAAGAGTATGAAGGCCATGGTCACCCAACACCAACTGTAAGAGTATGGAGGCCATGGTCACTCAACACCAACTGTAAGAGTATGGAGGCCGTGGTCACCCAACACCAACTGTAAGAGTATGGAGGCCATGGTCACCCCACAACAACTGTAAGAGTATGGAGGCCGTGGTCACCCAACACCAACTGTAAGAGTATGGAGGACGTGGTCACCCAACACCAACTGTAAGAGTATGGAGGCCATGGTCACCCAACACCAACTGTAAGAGTATGGAAGCCATGGTCAACCAACACCAACTGTAAGAGTATGGAGGCCATGGTCACCCAACACCAACTGTAAGAGTATGAAGGCCATGGTCACCCAACACCAACTGTAAGAGTATGGAGGCCGTGTTCACCCAACACCAACTGTAAGAGTATGGAGGCCGTGGTCACCCAACACCAACTGTAAGAGTATGAAGGCCATGGTCACCCAACACCAACTGTAAGAGTATGAAGGCCATGGTCACCCAACACCAACTGTAAGAGTATGGAGGCCGTGGTCACCCAACACCAACTGTAAGAGTATGGAGGCCATGGTCACCCGACACCAACTGTAAGAGTATGGAGGCCATGGTCACCCAACACCAAATGTAAGAATATGAAGGCCATGGTCACCCAACACCGACTGTAAGAGTATGAAGGCCATGGTCACCCAACACCAACTGTAAGAGTATGGATACCATGGTCACCCCACAACAACTGTAAGAGTATGGAGGCCATGGTCACCCAACACCAACTGTAAGAGTATGAAGGCCATGGTCACCCAACACCAACTGTAAGAGTATGGAGGCCATGGTCACCCAACACCAACTGTAAGAGTGTGGAAGCCATGGTCACCCAACACCAACTGTAAGAGTATGGAGGCCATGGTCACCCAACACCAACTGTAAGAGTATGAAGGCCATGGTCACCCAACACCAACTGTAAGAGTATGGAGGCCATGGTCACCCAACACCAACTGTAAGAGTATGGAGGCCATGGTCACCCAACACCAACTGTAAGAGTTTGGAGGCCATGGTCACCCAACACCAACTGTAAGAGTATTGAGGCCATGGTCACCCAAGACCAACTGTAAGAGTATGGAGGCCATGGTCACTCAACACCAACTGTAAGAGTATGGAGGCCATGGTCACCCAAGAATAAATTGTAAGAGTATGAAGGCCATGGTCACCCAACATCAACTGTAAGAGTATGAAGGCCATGGTCACCCAACAGCAACTGTAAGAGTATGGAGGCCATTGTCACCCCACAACAACTGTAAGAGTATGGAGGCCGTTGTCACCCAACACCAACTGTAAGAGTATGGAGGCCGTGGTCACCCAACACCAACTGTAAGAGTATGGAGGCCGTGGTCACCCAACACCAACTGTAAGAGTATGGAGGCCATGGTCACCCAACACCAACTGTAAGAGTATGGAGGCCATGGTCACCCACCACCAACTGTAAGAGTATGGAGGCCGTGGTCACCCAACACCAACTGTAAGAGTATGGAGGCCATGGTCACCCCACAACAACTGTAAGAGTATGGAGGCCATGGTCACCCAACACCAACTGTAAGAGTATGGAGGCCATGGTCACCCAACACCAACTGTAAGAGTATGAAGGCCATGGTCACCCAACACCAACTGTAAGAGTATGGAGGCCGTGTTCACCCAACACCAACTGTAAGAGTATGGAGGCCGTGGTCACCGAACACCAACTGTAAGAGTATGGAGGCCATGGTCACCCAACACCAACTGTAAGAGTATGGAGGCCATGGTCACCCAACACCAACTGTAAGAATATGAAGGCCATGGTCACCCAACACCAACTGTAAGAGTATGAAGGCCATGGTCACCCAACACCAACTGTAAGAGTATGGAGGCCATTGTCACCCCACAACAACTGTCAGAGTATGGAGGCCATGATCACCCAACACCAACTGTAAGAGTATGGAGGCCATTGTCACCCCACAACAACTGTAAGAGTATGGAGGCCATGGTCACCCATCACCAACTGTAAGAGTATGGAGGCCGTGGACAACCAACACCAACTGTAAGAGTATAGAGACCATGGTCACAATACACAACAACTGTAAGAGTATGGAGGCCATGGTCACCCAACACCAACTGTAAGAGTATGGAGGCCATGGTCACCCAACACCAACTGTAAGAGTATAGAGACCATGGTCACAATACACAACAACTGTAAGAGTATGGAGGCCATGGTCACCCAACACCAACTGTAAGAGTATGAAGGCCATGGTCACCCAACACCAACTGTAAGAGTATGGAGGCCATGGTCACCCAACACCAACTGTAAGAGTATGGAAGCCATGGTCACCCAACACCAACTGTAAGAGTATGGAGGCCATGGTCACCCAACACCAACTGTAAGAGTATGAAGGCCATGGTCACCCAACACCAACTGTAAGAGTATGGAGGCCGTGTTCACCCAACACCAACTGTAAGAGTATGAAGGCCATGGTCACCCAACACCAACTGTAAGAGTATGAAGGCCATGGTCACCCAACACCAACTGTAAGAGTATGGAGGCCGTGGTCACCCAACACCAACTGTAAGAGTATGGAATCCATTGTCACCCAACACCAACTGTAAGAGTTTGGAGGCCATGGTCACCCAACACCAACTGTAAGAGTATGGAGGCCATGGTCACCCAAGACCAACTGTAAGAGTATGGAGGCCATGGTCACCCAACACCAACTGTAAGAGTATGGAGGCCATGGTCACCCAATACCAACTGTAAGAGTATGGAGGCCATGGTCACCCAACACCAACTGTAAGAGTATGGATGCCATGGTCACTCAACACCAACTGTAAGAGTATGAAGGCCATGGTAGCCCAACACCAACTGTAAGAGTAAAGAGGCCATGGTAACCCCACAACAACTGTAAGAGTATGGAGGCCGTGGTCACCCAACACCAACTGTAAGAGTATGAAGGCCATGGTCACCCAACACCAACTGTAAGAGTATGGAGGCCGTGGTCACCCAACACCAACTGTAAGAGTATGGAGGCCGTGGTCACCCAACACCAACTGTAAGAGTATGGAGGCCGTGGTCACCCACCACCAACTGTAAGAGTATGGAGGCCATGGTCACCCAACACCAACTGTAAGAGTATGGAGGACATGGTCACCCAACACCAACTGTAAGAGTATGGAGGCCATGGTCACCCAACAACAACTGTAAGAGTATGGAGGCCATGGTCACCCAACACCAACTGTAAGAGTATGGAGGCCATGGTCACCCATCACCAACTGTAAGAGTATGGAGGCCATGGACAACCAACACCAACTCTAAGAGTATGGAGGCCATGGTCCCCCAACACCAACTGTAAGAGTATGGAGGCCATGGTCACCCAACACCAACTGTAAGAGTATAGATACCATGGTCACCCCACAACAACTGTAAGAGTATGGAGGCCGTGGTCACCCAACACCAACTGTAAGAGTATGAAGGCCATGGTCACCCAACACCAACTGTAAGAGTATGGAGGCCATGGTCACCCAACACCAACTGTAAGAGTGTGGAAGCCATGGTCACCCAACACCAACTGTAAGAGTATGGAGGCCGTGGTCACCCAACACCAACTGTAAGAGTATGGAGGCCATGGTCACCCAACACCAACTGTAAGAGTATGGAGGCCATGGTCACCCAACACCAACTGTAAGAGTTTGGAGGCCATGGTCACCCAACACCAACTGTAAGAGTATGGAGGCCATGGTCACCCAAGACCAACTGTAAGAGTATGGAGGCCATGGTCACTCAACACCAACTGTAAGAGTATGGAGGCCATGGTCACCCAAGAATAAATTGTAAGAGTATGAAGGCCATGGTCACCCAACATCAACTGTAAGAGTATGAAGGCCATGGTCACCCAACAGCAACTGTAAGAGTATGGAGGCCATTGTCACCCCACAACAACTGTAAGAGTATGGAGGCCGTTGTCACCCAACACCAACTGTAAGAGTATGGAGGCCGTGGTCACCCAACACCAACTGTAAGAGTATGGAGGCCGTGGTCACCCAACACCAACTGTAAGAGTATGGAGGCCATGGTCACCCAACACCAACTGTAAGAGTATGGAGGCCATGGTCACCCACCACCAACTGTAAGAGTATGGAGGCCTTGGTCACCCAACACCAACTGTAAGAGTATGGAGGCCATGGTCACCCCACAACAACTGTAAGAGTATGGAGGCCATGGTCACCCAACACCAACTGTAAGAGTATGGAGGCCATGGTCACCCAACACCAACTGTAAGAGTATGAAGGCCATGGTCACCCAACACCAACTGTAAGAGTATGGAGGCCGTGTTCACCCAACACCAACTGTAAGAGTATGGAGGCCGTGGTCACCCAACACCAACTGTAAGAGTATGAAGGCCATGGTCACCCAACACCAACTGTAAGAGTATGAAGGCCATGGTCACCCAACACCAACTGTAAGAGTATGGAGGCCGTGGTCACCCAACACCAACTGTAAGAGTATGGAGGACATGGTCACCCAACACCAACTGTAAGAGTATGGAGGCCATGGTCACCCAACAACAACTGTAAGAGTATGGAGGCCATGGTCACCCAACACCAACTGTAAGAGTATGGAGGCCATGGTCACCCATCACCAACTGTAAGAGTATGGAGGCCATGGACAACCAACACCAACTCTAAGAGTATGGAGGCCATGGTCCCCCAACACCAACTGTAAGAGTATGGAGGCCATGGTCACCCAACACCAACTGTAAGAGTATAGATACCATGGTCACCCCACAACAACTGTAAGAGTATGGAGGCCGTGGTCACCCAACACCAACTGTAAGAGTATGAAGGCCATGGTCACCCAACACCAACTGTAAGAGTATGGAGGCCATGGTCACCCAACACCAACTGTAAGAGTGTGGAAGCCATGGTCACCCAACACCAACTGTAAGAGTATGGAGGCCGTGGTCACCCAACACCAACTGTAAGAGTATGGAGGCCATGGTCACCCAACACCAACTGTAAGAGTATGGAGGCCATGGTCACCCAACACCAACTGTAAGAGTTTGGAGGCCATGGTCACCCAACACCAACTGTAAGAGTATGGAGGCCATGGTCACCCAAGACCAACTGTAAGAGTATGGAGGCCATGGTCACCCAACACCAACTGTAAGAGTATGGAGGCCATGGTCACCCAAGAATAAATTGTAAGAGTATGAAGGCCATGGTCACCCAACATCAACTGTAAGAGTATGAAGGCCATGGTCACCCAACAGCAACTGTAAGAGTATGGAGGCCATTGTCACCCCACAACAACTGTAAGAGTATGGAGGCCGTTGTCACCCAACACCAACTGTAAGAGTATGGAGGCCGTGGTCACCCAACACCAACTGTAAGAGTATGGAGGCCGTGGTCACCCAACACCAACTGTAAGAGTATGGAGGCCATGGTCACCCAACACCAACTGTAAGAGTATGGAGGCCATGGTCACCCACCACCAACTGTAAGAGTATGGAGGCCGTGGTCACCCAACACCAACTGTAAGAGTATGGAGGCCATGGTCACCCCACAACAACTGTAAGAGTATGGAGGCCATGGTCACCCAACACCAACTGTAAGAGTATGAAGGCCATGGTCACCCAACACCAACTGTAAGAGTATGAAGGCCATGGTCACCCAACACCAACTGTAAGAGTATGGAGGCCGTGGTCACCCAACACCAACTGTAAGAGTATGGAGGCCATGGTCACCCAACACCAACTGTAAGAGTATGGAGGCCATGGTCACCCAACACCAACTGTAAGAATATGAAGGCCATGGTCACCCAACACCAACTGTAAGAGTATGAAGGCCATGGTCACCCAACACCAACTGTAAGAGTATGGAGGCCATTGTCACCCCACAACAACTGTCAGAGTATGGAGGCCATGATCACCCAACACCAACTGTAAGAGTATGGAGGCCATTGTCACCCCACAACAACTGTAAGAGTATGGAGGCCATGGTCACCCATCACCAACTGTAAGAGTATGGAGGCCGTGGACAACCAACACCAACTGTAAGAGTATGGAGGCCATGGTCACCCAACACCAACTGTAAGAGTATGGAGGCCATGGTCACCCAACACCAACTGTAAGAGTATAGAGGCCATGGTCACCCACAACAACTGTAAGAGTATGGAGGCCATGGTCACCCAACACCAACTGTAAGAGTATGAAGGCCATGGTCACCCAACACCAACTGTAAGAGTATGGAGGCCATGGTCACCCAACACCAACTGTAAGAGTATGGAAGCCATGGTCACCCAACACCAACTGTAAGAGTATGGAGGCCATGGTCACCCAACACCAACTGTAAGAGTATGGAGGCCATGGTCACCCAAGACCAACTGTAAGAGTATGGAGGCCATGGTCACCCAACACCAACTGTAAGAGTATGGAGGCCATGGTCACCCAAGAATAAATTGTATGAAGGCCATGGTCACCCAACATCAACTGTAAGAGTATGAAGGCCATGGTCACCCAACAGCAACTGTAAGAGTATGGAGGCCATTGTCACCCCACAACAACTGTAAGAGTATGGAGGCCGTTGTCACCCAACACCAACTGTAAGAGTATGGAGGCCGTGGTCACCCAACACCAACTGTAAGAGTATGGAGGCCGTGGTCACCCAACACCAACTGTAAGAGTATGGAGGCCATGGTCACCCAACACCAACTGTAAGAGTATGGAGGCCATGGTCACTCACCACCAACTGTAAGAGTATGGAGGCCGTGGTCACCCAACACCAACTGTAAGAGTATGGAGGCCATGGTCACCCCACAACAACTGTAAGAGTATGGAGGCCGTGGTCACCCAACACCAACTGTAAGAGTATGGAGGACGTGGTCACCCAACACCAACTGTAAGAGTATGGAGGCCATGGTCACCCAACACCAACTGTAAGAGTATGGAAGCCATGGTCACCCAACACCAACTGTAAGAGTATGGAGGCCATGGTCACCCAACACCAACTGTAAGAGTATGAAGGCCATGGTCACCCAACACCAACTGTAAGAGTATGGAGGCCGTGTTCACCCAACACCAACTGTAAGAGTATGGAGGCCGTGGTCACCCAACACCAACTGTAAGAGTATGAAGGCCATGGTCACCCAACACCAACTGTAAGAGTATGAAGGCCATGGTCACCCAACACCAACTGTAAGAGTATGGAGGCCGTGGTCACCCAACACCAACTGTAAGAGTATGGAGGCCATGGTCACCCGACACCAACTGTAAGAGTATGGAGGCCATGGTCACCCAACACCAAATGTAAGAATATGAAGGCCATGGTCACCCAACACCGACTGTAAGAGTATGAAGGCCATGGTCACCCAACACCAACTGTAAGAGTATGGATACCATGGTCACCCCACAACAACTGTAAGAGTATGGAGGCCATGGTCACCCAACACCAACTGTAAGAGTATGAAGGCCATGGTCACCCAACACCAACTGTAAGAGTATGGAGGCCATGGTCACCCAACACCAACTGTAAGAGTGTGGAAGCCATGGTCACCCAACACCAACTGTAAGAGTATGGAGGCCATGGTCACCCAACACCAACTGTAAGAGTATGAAGGCCATGGTCACCCAACACCAACTGTAAGAGTATGGAGGCCATGGTCACCCAACACCAACTGTAAGAGTATGGAGGCCATGGTCACCCAACACCAACTGTAAGAGTTTGGAGGCCATGGTCACCCAACACCAACTGTAAGAGTATGGAGGCCATGGTCACCCAAGACCAACTGTAAGAGTATGGAGGCCATGGTCACTCAACACCAACTGTAAGAGTATGGAGGCCATGGTCACCCAAGAATAAATTGTAAGAGTATGAAGGCCATGGTCACCCAACATCAACTGTAAGAGTATGAAGGCCATGGTCACCCAACAGCAACTGTAAGAGTATGGAGGCCATTGTCACCCCACAACAACTGTAAGAGTATGGAGGCCGTTGTCACCCAACACCAACTGTAAGAGTATGGAGGCCGTGGTCACCCAACACCAACTGTAAGAGTATGGAGGCCGTGGTCACCCAACACCAACTGTAAGAGTATGGAGGCCATGGTCACCCAACACCAACTGTAAGAGTATGGAGGCCATGGTCACTCACCACCAACTGTAAGAGTATGGAGGCCGTGGTCACCCAACACCAACTGTAAGAGTATGGAGGCCATGGTCACCCCACAACAACTGTAAGAGTATGGAGGCCATGGTCACCCAACACCAACTGTAAGAGTATGGAGGCCATGGTCACCCAACACCAACTGTAAGAGTATGAAGGCCATGGTCACCCAACACCAACTGTAAGAGTATGGAGGCCGTGTTCACCCAACACCAACTGTAAGAGTATGGAGGCCGTGGTCACCGAACACCAACTGTAAGAGTATGGAGGCCATGGTCACCCAACACCAACTGTAAGAGTATGGAGGCCATGGTCACCCAACACCAACTGTAAGAATATGAAGGCCATGGTCACCCAACACCAACTGTAAGAGTATGAAGGCCATGGTCACCCAACACCAACTGTAAGAGTATGGAGGCCATTGTCACCCCACAACAACTGTCAGAGTATGGAGGCCATGATCACCCAACACCAACTGTAAGAGTATGGAGGCCATTGTCACCCCACAACAATTGTAAGAGTATGGAGGCCATGGTCACCCAACACCAACTGTAAGAGTATGAAGGCCATGGTCACCCAACACCAACTGTAAGAGTATGGAGGCCATGGTCACCCAACACCAACTGTAAGAGTGTGGAAGCCATGGTCACCCAACACCAACTGTAAGAGTATGGAGGCCATGGTCACCCAACACCAACTGTAAGAGTATGGAGGCCATGGTCACCCAACACCAACTGTAAGAGTATGGAGGCCATGGTCACCCAACACCAACTGTAAGAGTATGGAGGCCATGGTCACCCAACACCAACTGTAAGAGTATGGAGGCCATGGTCACCCAACACCAACTGTAAGAGTATGGAGACCATGGTCACCCAACACCAACTGTAAGAGTATGGAGGCCGTGGTCACCCAACACCAACTGTAAGAGTATGGAGGCCGTGGTCACCCAACACCAACTGTAAGATTATGGAGGCCGTGGTCACCCAACACCAACTGTAAGAGTATGGAGGCCGTGGTCACCCAACACCAACTGTAAGAGTATGGAGGCCGTGGTCACCCAACACCAACTGTAAGAGTATGGAGGCCATGGTCACCCAACACCACTGTAAGAGTATGGAGGCCATGGTCACCCAACACCAACTGTAAGAGTATGGAGGCCATGGTCACCCAACACCAACTGTAAGAGTATGGAGACCATGGTCACCCAACACCAACTGTAAGAGTATGGAGGCCATGGTCACCCAACACCAACTGTAAGAGTATGGAGGCCATGGTCACCCAACACCAACTGTAAGAGTATGGAGGCCATGGTCACCCCACAACACCTGTAAGAGTATAAAAAGCCATGGTCACCCAACACCAACTGTAAGAGTATGGAGGCCATGGTCACCCAACACCAACTGTAAGAGTATGGAGGCCATGGTCACCCAAGACCAACTGTAAGAGTATGGAGGCCATGGTCACCCAACACCAACTGTAAGAGTATGGAGGCCATGGTCACCCAAGAATAAATTGTAAGAGTATGGAGGCCATGGTCACCCAACACCAACTGTAAGAGTATGGATGCCATGGTCACTCAACACCAATTGTAAGAGTATGAAGGCCATGGTAGCCCAACACCAACTGTAAGAGTAAAGAGGCCATGGTCACCCCACAACAACTGTAAGAGTATGGAGGCCATGGACAACCAACACCAACTGTAAGAGTATGGAGGCCATGGTCCCCCAACACCAACTGTAAGAGTATGGAGGCCATGGTCACCCAACACCAACTGTAAGAGTATAGATACCATGGTCACCCCACAACAACTGTAAGAGTATGGAGGCCATGGTCACCCAACACCAACTGTAAGAGTATGGAGGCCATGGTCACCCAACACCAACTGTAAGAGTATAGATACCATGGTCACCCCACAACAACTGTAAGAGTATGGAGGCCATGGTCACCCAACACCAACTGTAAGAGTATGAAGGCCATGGTCACCCAACACCAACTGTAAGAGTATGGAGGCCATGGTCACCCAACAGCAACTGTAAGAGTATGGAGGCCATTGTCACCCCACAACAACTGTAAGAGTATGGAGGCCGTTGTCACCCAACACCAACTGTAAGAGTATGGAGGCCGTGGTCACCCAACACCAACTGTAAGAGTATGGAGGCCGTGGTCACCCAACACCAACTGTAAGAGTATGGAGGCCATGGTCACCCAACACCAACTGTAAGAGTATGGAGGCCATGGTCACTCACCACCAACTGTAAGAGTATGGAGGCCGTGGTCACCCAACACCAACTGTAAGAGTATGGAGGCCATGGTCACCCCACAACAACTGTAAGAGTATGGAGGCCATGGTCACCCAACACCAACTGTAAGAGTATGGAGGCCATGGTCACCCAACACCAACTGTAAGAGTATGAAGGCCATGGTCACCCAACACCAACTGTAAGAGTATGGAGGCCGTGTTCACCCAACACCAACTGTAAGAGTATGGAGGCCGTGGTCACCCAACACCAACTGTAAGAGTATGAAGGCCATGGTCACCCAACACCAACTGTAAGAGTATGAAGGCCATGGTCACCCAACACCAACTTCAAGAGTATGGAGGCTGTGGTCACCCAACACCAACTGTAAGAGTATGGAGGCCATGGTCACCCAACACCAACTGTAAGAGTATGGAGGCCATGGTCACCCAACACCAACTGTAAGAATATGAAGGCCATGGTCACCCAACACCAACTGTAAGAGTATGAAGGCCATGGTCACCCAACACCAACTGTAAGAGTATGGAGGCCATTGTCACCCCACAACAACTGTCAGAGTATGGAGGCCATGATCACCCAACACCAACTGTAAGAGTATGGAGGCCATTGTCACCCCACAACAACTGTAAGAGTATGGAGGCCATGGTCACCCATCACCAACTGTAAGAGTATGGAGGCCGTGGACAACCAACACCAACTGTAAGAGTATGGAGGCCATGGTCACCCAACACCAACTGTAAGAGTATGGAGGCCATGGTCACCCAACACCAACTGTAAGAGTATAGAGACCATGGTCACAATACACAACAACTGTAAGAGTATGGAGGCCATGGTCACCCAACACCAACTGTAAGAGTATGAAGGCCATGGTCACCCAACACCAACTGTAAGAGTATGGAGGCCATGGTCACCCAACACCAACTGTAAGAGTATGGAAGCCATGGTCACCCAACACCAACTGTAAGAGTATGGAGGCCATGGTCACCCAACACCAACTGTAAGAGTATGAAGGCCATGGTCACCCAACACCAACTGTAAGAGTATGGAGGCCGTGTTCACCCAACACCAACTGTAAGAGTATGAAGGCCATGGTCACCCAACACCAACTGTAAGAGTATGAAGGCCATGGTCACCCAACACCAACTGTAAGAGTATGGAGGCCGTGGTCACCCAACACCAACTGTAAGAGTATGGAATCCATTGTCACCCAACACCAACTGTAAGAGTTTGGAGGCCATGGTCACCCAACACCAACTGTAAGAGTATGGAGGCCATGGTCACCCAAGACCAACTGTAAGAGTATGGAGGCCATGGTCACCCAACACCAACTGTAAGAGTATGGAGGCCATGGTCACCCAGTACCAACTGTAAGAGTATGGAGGCCATGGTCACCCAACACCAACTGTAAGAGTATGGATGCCATGGTCACTCAACACCAACTGTAAGAGTATGAAGGCCATGGTAGCCCAACACCAACTGTAAGAGTAAAGAGGCCATGGTAAACCCACAACAACTGTAAGAGTATGGAGGCTGTGGTCACCCAACACCAACTGTAAGAGTATGGAGGCCGTGGTCACCCAACACCAACTGTAAGAGTATGGAGGCCGTGGTCACCCAACACCAACTGTAAGAGTATGGAGGCCATGGTCACCCAACACCAACTGTAAGAGTATGGAGGCCGTGGTCACCCACCACCAACTGTAAGAGTATGGAGGCCATGGTCACCCAACACCAACTGTAAGAGTATGGAGGACATGGTCACCCAACACCAACTGTAAGAGTATGGAGGCCATGGTCACCCAACAACAACTGTAAGAGTATGGAGGCCATGGTCACCCAACACCAACTGTAAGAGTATGGAGGCCATGGTCACCCATCACCAACTGTAAGAGTATGGAGGCCATGGACAACCAACACCAACTCTAAGAGTATGGAGGCCATGGTCCCCCAACACCAACTGTAAGAGTATGGAGGCCATGGTCACCCAACACCAACTGTAAGAGTATAGATACCATGGTCACCCCACAACAACTGTAAGAGTATGGAGGCCATGGTCACCCAACACCAACTGTAAGAGTATGAAGGCCATGGTCACCCAACACCAACTGTAAGAGTATGGAGGCCATGGTCACCCAACACCAACTGTAAGAGTGTGGAAGCCATGGTCACCCAACACCAACTGTAAGAGTATGGAGGCCATGGTCACCCAACACCAAATGTAAGAGTATGAAGGCCATGGTCACCCAACACCAACTGTAAGAGTATGGAGGCCATGGTCACCCAACACCAACTGTAAGAGTATGGAGGCCATGGTCACCCAACACCAACTGTAAGAGTATGGAGGCCATGGTCACCCAACACCAACTGTAAGAGTATGGAGACCATGGTCACCCAACACCAACTGTAAGAGTATGGAGGCCGTGGTCACCCAACACCAACTGTAAGAGTATGGAGGCCGTGGTCACCCAACACCAACTGTAAGATTATGGAGGCCGTGGTCACCCAACACCAACTGTAAGAGTATGGAGGCCGTGGTCACCCAACACCAACTGTAAGAGTATGGAGGCCGTGGTCACCCAACACCAACTGTAAGAGTATGGAGGCCATGGTCACCCAACACCACTGTAAGAGTATGGAGGCCATGGTCACCCAACACCAACTGTAAGAGTATGGAGGCCATGGTCACCCAACACCAACTGTAAGAGTATGGAGACCATGGTCACCCAACACCAACTGTAAGAGTATGGAGGCCATGGTCACCCAACACCAACTGTAAGAGTATGGAGGCCATGGTCACCCAACACCAACTGTAAGAGTATGGAGGCCATGGTCACCCCACAACACCTGTAAGAGTATAAAAAGCCATGGTCACCCAACACCAACTGTAAGAGTTTGGAGGCCATGGTCACCCAACACCAACTGTAAGAGTATGGAGGCCATGGTCACCCAAGACCAACTGTAAGAGTATGGAGGCCATGGTCACCCAACACCAACTGTAAGAGTATGGAGGCCATGGTCACCCAAGAATAAATTGTAAGAGTATGGAGGCCATGGTCACCCAACACCAACTGTAAGAGTATGGATGCTATGGTCACTCAACACCAATTGTAAGAGTATGAAGGCCATGGTAGCCCAACACCAACTGTAAGAGTAAAGAGGCCATGGTCACCCCACAACAACTGTAAGAGTATGGAGGCCATGGACAACCAACACCAACTCTAAGAGTATGGAGGCCATGGTCCCCCAACACCAACTGTAAGAGTATGGAGGCCATGGTCACCCAACACCAACTGTAAGAGTATAGATACCATGGTCACCCCACAACAACTGTAAGAGTATGGAGGCCATGGTCACCCAACACCAACTGTAAGAGTATGAAGGCCATGGTCACCCAACACCAACTGTAAGAGTATGGAGGCCATGGTCACCCAACACCAACTGTAAGAGTGTGGAAGCCATGGTCACCCAACACCAACTGTAAGAGTATGGAGGCTATGGTCACCCAACACCAACTGTAAGAGTATGAAGGCCATGGTCACCCAACACCAACTGTAAGAGTATGAAGGCCATGGTCACCCAACATCAACTGTAAGAGTATGAAGGCCGTTGTCACCCAACACCAACTGTAAGAGTATGGAGGCCGTGGTCACCCAACACCAACTGTAAGAGTATGGAGGCCGTCGTCACCCAACACCAACTGTAAGAGTATGGAGGCCATGGTCACCCAACACCAACTGTAAGAGTATGGAGGCCATGGTCACTCACCACCAACTGTAAGAGTATGGAGGCCGTGGTCACCCAACACCAACTGTAAGAGTATGGAGGCCATGGTCACCCCACAACAACTGTAAGAGTATGGAGGCCGTGGTCACCCAACACCAACTGTAAGAGTATGGAGGACGTGGTCACCCAACACCAACTGTAAGAGTATGGAGGCCATGGTCACCCAACACCAACTGTAAGAGTATGGAAGCCATGGTCACCCAACACCAACTGTAAGAGTATGGAGGCCATGGTCACCCAACACCAACTGTAAGAGTATGAAGGCCATGGTCACCCAACACCAACTGTAAGAGTATGGAGGCCGTGTTCACCCAACACCAACTGTAAGAGTATGGAGGCCGTGGTCACCCAACACCAACTGTAAGAGTATGAAGGCCATGGTCACCCAACACCAACTGTAAGAGTATGAAGGCCATGGTCACCCAACACCAACTGTAAGAGTATGGAGGCCGTGGTCACCCAACACCAACTGTAAGAGTATGGAGGCCATGGTCACCCGACACCAACTGTAAGAGTATGGAGGCCATGGTCACCCAACACCAACTGTAAGAATATGAAGGCCATGGTCACCCAACACCAACTGTAAGAGTATGAAGGCCATGGTCACCCAACACCAACTGTAAGAGTATGGATACCATGGTCACCCCACAACAACTGTAAGAGTATGGAGGCCATGGTCACCCAACACCAACTGTAAGAGTATGAAGGCCATGGTCACCCAACACCAACTGTAAGAGTATGGAGGCCATGGTCACCCAACACCAACTGTAAGAGTATGGAGGCCATGGTCACCCAACACCAACTGTAAGAGTATGGAGGCCATGGTCACCCAACACCAACTGTAAGAGTATGGAGGCCATGGTCACCCAACACCAACTGTAAGAGTATGAAGGCCATGGTCACCCAACACCAACTGTAAGAGTATGGAGGCCATGGTCACCCAACACCAACTGTAAGAGTATGGAGGCCATGGTCACCCAACACCAACTGTAAGAGTTTGGAGGCCATGGTCACCCAACACCAACTGTAAGAGTATGGAGGCCATGGTCACCCAAGACCAACTGTAAGAGTATGGAGGCCATGGTCACTCAACACCAACTGTAAGAGTATGGAGGCCATGGTCACCCAAGAATAAATTGTAAGAGTATGAAGGCCATGGTCACCCAACATCAACTGTAAGAGTATGAAGGCCATGGTCACCCAACAGCAACTGTAAGAGTATGGAGGCCATTGTCACCCCACAACAACTGTAAGAGTATGGAGGCCGTTGTCACCCAACACCAACTGTAAGAGTATGGAGGCCGTTGTCACCCAACACCAACTGTAAGAGTATGGAGGCCGTTGTCACCCAACACCAACTGTAAGAGTATGGAGGCCGTGGTCACCCAACACCAACTGTAAGAGTATGGAGGCCATGGTCACCCAACACCAACTGTAAGAGTATGGAGGCCATGGTCACCCAACACCAACTGTAAGAGTATGAAGGCCATGGTCACCCAACACCAACTGTAAGAGTATGGAGGCCATGGTCACCCAACACCAACTGTAAGAGTATGGAGGCCATGGTCACCCAAGAATAAATTGTAAGAGTATGAAGGCCATGGTCACCCAACATCAACTGTAAGAGTATGAAGGCCATGGTCACCCAACAGCAACTGTAAGAGTATGGAGGCCATTGTCACCCCACAACAACTGTAAGAGTATGGAGGCCGTTGTCACCCAACACCAACTGTAAGAGTATGGAGGCCGTGGTCACCCAACACCAACTGTAAGAGTATGGAGGCCGTCGTCACCCAACACCAACTGTAAGAGTATGGAGGCCATGGTCACCCAACACCAACTGTAAGAGTATGGAGGCCATGGTCACTCACCACCAACTGTAAGAGTATGGAGGCCGTGGTCACCCAACACCAACTGTAAGAGTATGGAGGCCATGGTCACCCCACAACAACTGTAAGAGTATGGAGGCCGTGGTCACCCAACACCAACTGTAAGAGTATGGAGGACGTGGTCACCCAACACCAACTGTAAGAGTATGGAGGCCATGGTCACCCAACACCAACTGTAAGAGTATGGAAGCCATGGTCACCCAACACCAACTGTAAGAGTATGGAGGCCATGGTCACCCAACACCAACTGTAAGAGTATGAAGGCCATGGTCACCCAACACCAACTGTAAGAGTATGGAGGCCGTGTTCACCCAACACCAACTGTAAGAGTATGGAGGCCGTGGTCACCCAACACCAACTGTAAGAGTATGAAGGCCATGGTCACCCAACACCAACTGTAAGAGTATGAAGGCCATGGTCACCCAACACCAACTGTAAGAGTATGGAGGCCGTGGTCACCCAACACCAACTGTAAGAGTATGGAGGCCATGGTCACCCGACACCAACTGTAAGAGTATGGAGGCCATGGTCACCCAACACCAACTGTAAGAATATGAAGGCCATGGTCACCCAACACCAACTGTAAGAGTATGAAGGCCATGGTCACCCAACACCAACTGTAAGAGTATGGATACCATGGTCACCCCACAACAACTGTAAGAGTATGGAGGCCATGGTCACCCAACACCAACTGTAAGAGTATGAAGGCCATGGTCACCCAACACCAACTGTAAGAGTATGGAGGCCATGGTCACCCAACACCAACTGTAAGAGTGTGGAAGCCATGGTCACCCAACACCAACTGTAAGAGTATGGAGGCCATGGTCACCCAACACCAACTGTAAGAGTATGAAGGCCATGGTCACCCAACACCAACTGTAAGAGTATGGAGGCCATGGTCACCCAACACCAACTGTAAGAGTATGGAGGCCATGGTCACCCAACACCAACTGTAAGAGTTTGGAGGCCATGGTCACCCAACACCAACTGTAAGAGTATGGAGGCCATGGTCACCCAAGACCAACTGTAAGAGTATGGAGGCCATGGTCACTCAACACCAACTGTAAGAGTATGGAGGCCATGGTCACCCAAGAATAAATTGTAAGAGTATGAAGGCCATGGTCACCCAACATCAACTGTAAGAGTATGAAGGCCATGGTCACCCAACAGCAACTGTAAGAGTATGGAGGCCATTGTCACCCCACAACAACTGTAAGAGTATGGAGGCCGTGGTCACCCAACACCAACTGTAAGAGTATGGAGGCCATGGTCACCCCACAACAACTGTAAGAGTATGGAGGCCATGGTCACCCAACACCAACTGTAAGAGTATGGAGGCCATGGTCACCCAACACCAACTGTAAGAGTATGAAGGCCATGGTCACCCAACACCAACTGTAAGAGTATGGAGGCCGTGTTCACCCAACACCAACTGTAAGAGTATGGAGGCCGTGGTCACCCAACACCAACTGTAAGAGTATGAAGGCCATGGTCACCCAACACCAACTGTAAGAGTATGAAGGCCATGGTCACCCAACACCAACTGTAAGAGTATGGAGGCCGTGGTCACCCAACACCAACTGTAAGAGTATGGAGGCCATGGTCACCCAACACCAACTGTAAGAGTATGGAGGCCATGGTCACCCAACACCAACTGTAAGAATATGAAGGCCATGGTCACCCAACACCAACTGTAAGAGTATGAAGGCCATGGTCACCCAACACCAACTGTAAGAGTATGGAGGCCATTGTCACCCCACAACAACTGTCAGAGTATGGAGGCCATGATCACCCAACACCAACTGTAAGAGTATGGAGGCCATTGTCACCCCACAACAACTGTAAGAGTATGGAGGCCATGGTCACCCATCACCAACTGTAAGAGTATGGAGGCCGTGGACAACCAACACCAACTGTAAGAGTATGGAGGCCATGGTCACCCAACACCAACTGTAAGAGTATAGAGACCATGGTCACAATACACAACAACTGTAAGAGTATGGAGGCCATGGTCACCCAACACCAACTGTAAGAGTATGAAGGCCATGGTCACCCAACACCAACTGTAAGAGTATGGAGGCCGTGGTCACCCAACACCAACTGTAAGAGTATGGAGGCCATGGTCACCCAACACCAACTGTAAGAGTATGAAGGCCATGGTCACCCAACACCAACTGTAAGAGTATGAAGGCCATGGTCACCCAACACCAACTGTAAGAGTATGGAGGCCGTGGTCACCCAACACCAACTGTAAGAGTATGGAGGCCATGGTCACCCAACACCAACTGTAAGAGTATGGAGGCCATGGTCACCCAACACCAACTGTAAGAATATGAAGGCCATGGTCACCCAACACCAACTGTAAGAGTATGAAGGCCATGGTCACCCAACACCAACTGTAAGAGTATGGAGGCCATTGTCACCCCACAACAACTGTCAGAGTATGGAGGCCATGATCACCCAACACCAACTGTAAGAGTATGGAGGCCATTGTCACCCCACAACAACTGTAAGAGTATGGAGGCCATGGTCACCCATCACCAACTGTAAGAGTATGGAGGCCGTGGACAACCAACACCAACTGTAAGAGTATGGAGGCCATGGTCACCCAACACCAACTGTAAGAGTATGGAGGCCATGGTCACCCAACACCAACTGTAAGAGTATAGAGACCATGGTCACAATACACAACAACTGTAAGAGTATGGAGGCCATGGTCACCCAACACCAACTGTAAGAGTATGAAGGCCATGGTCACCCAACACCAACTGTAAGAGTATGGAGGCCATGGTCACCCAACACCAACTGTAAGAGTATGGAAGCCATGGTCACCCAACACCAACTGTAAGAGTATGGAGGCCATGGTCACCCAACACCAACTGTAAGAGTATGGAGGCCGTGTTCACCCAACACCAACTGTAAGAGTATGAAGGCCATGGTCACCCAACACCAACTGTAAGAGTATGAAGGCCATGGTCACCCAACACCAACTGTAAGAGTATGGAGGCCGTGGTCACCCAACACCAACTGTAAGAGTATGGAATCCATTGTCACCCAACACCAACTGTAAGAGTTTGGAGGCCATGGTCACCCAACACCAACTGTAAGAGTATGGAGGCCATGGTCACCCAAGACCAACTGTAAGAGTATGGAGGCCATGGTCACCCAACACCAACTGTAAGAGTATGGAGGCCATGGTCACCCAACACCAACTGTAAGAGTATGGAAGCCATGGTCACCCAACACCAACTGTAAGAGTATGGAGGCCATGGTCACCCAACACCAACTGTAAGAGTATGGAGGCCGTGTTCACCCAACACCAACTGTAAGAGTATGAAGGCCATGGTCACCCAACACCAACTGTAAGAGTATGAAGGCCATGGTCACCCAACACCAACTGTAAGAGTATGGAGGCCGTGGTCACCCAACACCAACTGTAAGAGTATGGAGGCCATGGTCACCCAATACCAACTGTAAGAGTATGGAGGCCATGGTCACCCAACACCAACTGTAAGAGTATGGATGCCATGGTCACTCAACACCAACTGTAAGAGTATGAAGGCCATGGTAGCCCAACACCAACTGTAAGAGTAAAGAGGCCATGGTAACCCCACAACAACTGTAAGAGTATGGAGGCTGTGGTCACCCAACACCAACTGTAAGAGTATGGAGGCCGTGGTCACCCAACACCAACTGTAAGAGTATGGAGGCCGTGGTCACCCAACACCAACTGTAAGAGTATGGAGGCCATGGTCACCCAACACCAACTGTAAGAGTATGGAGGCCGTGGTCACCCACCACCAACTGTAAGAGTATGGAGGCCATGGTCACCCAACACCAACTGTAAGAGTATGGAGGACATGGTCACCCAACACCAACTGTAAGAGTATGGAGGCCATGGTCACCCAACAACAACTGTAAGAGTATGGAGGCCATGGTCACCCAACACCAACTGTAAGAGTATGGAGGCCATGGTCACCCATCACCAACTGTAAGAGTATGGAGGCCATGGACAACCAACACCAACTCTAAGAGTATGGAGGCCATGGTCCCCCAACACCAACTGTAAGAGTATGGAGGCCATGGTCACCCAACACCAACTGTAAGAGTATAGATACCATGGTCACCCCACAACAACTGTAAGAGTATGGAGGCCATGGTCACCCAACACCAACTGTAAGAGTATGAAGGCCATGGTCACCCAACACCAACTGTAAGAGTATGGAGGCCATGGTCACCCAACACCAACTGTAAGAGTGTGGAAGCCATGGTCACCCAACACCAACTGTAAGAGTATGGAGGCCATGGTCACCCAACACCAACTGTAAGAGTATGAAGGCCATGGTCACCCAACACCAACTGTAAGAGTATGGAGGCCATGGTCACCCAACACCAACTGTAAGAGTATGGAGGCCATGGTCACCCAACACCAACTGTAAGAGTTTGGAGGCCATGGTCACCCAACACCAACTGTAAGAGTATGGAGGCCATGGTCACCCAAGACCAACTGTAAGAGTATGGAGGCCATGGTCACCCAAGACCAACTGTAAGAGTATGGAGGCCATGGTCACCCAACACCAACTGTAAGAGTATGGAGGCCATGGTCACCCAAGAATAAATTGTAAGAGTATGAAGGCCATGGTCACCCAACATCAACTGTAAGAGTATGAAGGCCATGGTCACCCAACAGCAACTGTAAGAGTATGGAGGCCATTGTCACCCCACAACAACTGTAAGAGTATGGAGGCCGTTGTCACCCAACACCAACTGTAAGAGTATGGAGGCCGTGGTCACCCAACACCAACTGTAAGAGTATGGAGGCCGTGGTCACCCAACACCAACTGTAAGAGTATGGAGGCCATGGTCACCCAACACCAACTGTAAGAGTATGGAGGCCATGGTCACTCACCACCAACTGTAAGAGTATGGAGGCCGTGGTCACCCAACACCAACTGTAAGAGTATGGAGGCCATGGTCACCCCACAACAACTGTAAGAGTATGGAGGCCGTGGTCACCCAACACCAACTGTAAGAGTATGGAGGACGTGGTCACCCAACACCAACTGTAAGAGTATGGAGGCCGTGGTCACCCAACACCAACTGTAAGAGTATGGAATCCATTGTCACCCAACACCAACTGTAAGAGTTTGGAGGCCATGGTCACCCAACACCAACTGTAAGAGTATGGAGGCCATGGTCACCCAACACCAACTCTAAGAGTATGGAGGCCATGGTCCCCCAACACCAACTGTAAGAGTATGGAGGCCATGGTCACCCAACACCAACTGTAAGAGTATAGATACCATGGTCACCCCACAACAACTGTAAGAGTATGGAGGCCATGGTCACCCAACACCAACTGTAAGAGTATGAAGGCCATGGTCACCCAACACCAACTGTAAGAGTATGGAGGCCATGGTCACCCAACACCAACTGTAAGAGTGCGGAAGCCATGGTCACCCAACACCAACTGTAAGAGTATGAAGGCCATGGTCACCCAACACCAACTGTAAGAGTATGGAGGCCATGGTCACCCAACACCAACTGTAAGAGTATGGAGGCCATGGTCACCCAACACCAACTGTAAGAGTATGGAGGCCATGGTCACCCAACACCAACTGTAAGAGTATGGAGGCCATGGTCACCCCACAACAACTGTAAGAGTATGGAGGCCGTGGTCACCCAACACCAACTGTAAGAGTATGGAGGACGTGGTCACCCAACACCAACTGTAAGAGTATGGAGGCCGTGGTCACCCAACACCAACTGTAAGAGTATGGAATCCATTGTCACCCAACACCAACTGTAAGAGTTTGGAGGCCATGGTCACCCAACACCAACTGTAAGAGTATGGAGGCCATGGTCACCCAAGACCAACTGTAAGAGTATGGAGGCCATGGTCACCCAACACCAACTGTAAGAGTATGGAGGCCATGGTCACCCAATAATAAATTGTAAGAGTATGGAGGCCATGGTCACCCAACACCAACTGTAAGAGTATGGATGCCATGGTCACTCAACACCAATTGTAAGAGTATGAAGGCCATGGTAGCCCAACACCAACTGTAAGAGTAAAGAGGCCATGGTCACCCCACAACAACTGTAAGAGTATGGAGGCTGTGGTCACCCAACACCAACTGTAAGAGTATGGAGGCCGTGGTCACCCAACACCAACTGTAAGAGTATGGAGGCCATGGTCACCCAACACCAACTGTAAGAGTATGGAGGCCATGGTCACCCAACACCAACTGTAAGAGTATGAAGGCCATGGTCACCCAACATCAACTGTAAGAGTATGAAGGCCATGGTCACCCAACAGCAACTGTAAGAGTATGGAGGCCATTGTCACCCCACAACAACTGTAAGAGTATGGAGGCCGTGGTCACCCAACACCAACTGTAAGAGTATGGAGGCCGTGGTCACCCAACACCAACTGTAAGAGTATGGAGGCCATGGTCACCCAACACCAACTGTAAGAGTATGGAGGCCATGGTCACCCACCACCAACTGTAAGAGTATGGAGGCCGTGGTCACCCAACACCAACTGTAAGAGTATGGAGGCCATGGTCACCCCACAACAACTGTAAGAGTATGGATGCCGTGGTCACCCAACACCAACTGTAAGAGTATGGAGGCCGTGGTCACCCAACACCAACTGTAAGAGTATGGAGGCCGTGGTCACCCAACACCAACTGTAAGAGTATGGAGGCCTTGGTCACCCAACACCAACTGTAAGAGTATGGAGGCCATGGTCACCCAACACCAACTGTAAGAGTATGGAGGCCATGGTCACCCAACACCACTGTAAGAGTATGGAGGCCATGGTCACCAAACACCAACTGTAAGAGTATGGAGGCCATGGTCACCCAACACCAACTGTAAGAGTATGGAGACCATGGTCACCCAACACCAACTGTAAGAGTATGGAGGCCATGGTCACCCAACACCAACTGTAAGAGTATGGAGGCCATGGTCACCCAACACCAACTGTAAGAGTATGGAGGCCATGGTCACCCCACAACACCTGTAAGAGTATGGAGGCCATGGTCACCCAACACCAACTGTAAGAGTATGAAGGCCATGGTCACCCAACACCAACTGTAAGAGTATGGAGGCCATGGCACCCAACACCAACTGTAAGAGTATGGAATCCATTGTCACCCAACACCAACTGTAAGAGTTTGGAGGCCATGGTCACCCAACACCAACTGTAAGAGTATGGAGGCCATGGTCACCCAAGACCAACTGTAAGAGTATGGAGGCCATGGTCACCCAACACCAACTGTAAGAGTATGGAGGCCATGGTCACCCAATACCAACTGTAAGAGTATGGAGGCCATGGTCACCCAACACCAACTGTAAGAGTATGGATGCCATGGTCACTCAACACCAACTGTAAGAGTATGAAGGCCATGGTAGCCCAACACCAACTGTAAGAGTAAAGAGGCCATGGTAACCCCACAACAACTGTAAGAGTATGGAGGCTGTGGTCACCCAACACCAACTGTAAGAGTATGGAGGCCGTGGTCACCCAACACCAACTGTAAGAGTATGGAGGCCGTGGTCACCCAACACCAACTGTAAGAGTATGGAGGCCATGGTCACCCAACACCAACTGTAAGAGTATGGAGGCCGTGGTCACCCACCACCAACTGTAAGAGTATGGAGGCCATGGTCACCAAACACCAACTGTAAGAGTATGGAGGCCATGGTCACCCAACACCAACTGTAAGAGTATAGATACCATGGTCACCCCACAACAACTGTAAGAGTATGGAGGCCATGGTCACCCAACACCAACTGTAAGAGTATGAAGGCCATGGTCACCCAACACCAACTGTAAGAGTATGGAGGCCATGGTCACCCAACACCAACTGTAAGAGTGTGGAAGCCATGGTCACCCAACACCAACTGTAAGAGTATGGAGGCCATGGTCACCCAACACCAACTGTAAGAGTATGAAGGCCATGGTCACCCAACACCAACTGTAAGAGTATGGAGGCCATGGTCACCCAACACCAACTGTAAGAGTATGGAGGCCATGGTCACCCAACACCAACTGTAAGAGTTTGGAGGCCATGGTCACCCAACACCAACTGTAAGAGTATGGAGGCCATGGTCACCCAAGACCAACTGTAAGAGTATGGAGGCCATGGTCACCCAACACCAACTGTAAGAGTATGGAGGCCATGGTCACCCAAGAATAAATTGTAAGAGTATGAAGGCCATGGTCACCCAACATCAACTGTAAGAGTATGAAGGCCATGGTCACCCAACAGCAACTGTAAGAGTATGGAGGCCATTGTCACCCCACAACAACTGTAAGAGTATGGAGGCCGTGGTCACCCAACACCAACTGTAAGAGTATGGAGGCCGTGGTCACCCAACACCAACTGTAAGATTATGGAGGCCATGGTCACCCAACACCAACTGTAAGAGTATGGAGGCCATGGTCACCCACCACCAACTGTAAGAGTATGGAGGCCGTGGTCACCCAACACCAACTGTAAGAGTATGGAGGCCGTGGTCACCCAACACCAACTGTAAGAGTATGGAGGCCGTGGTCACCCCACAACAACTGTAAGAGTATGGAGGCCGTGGTCACCGAACACCAACTGTAAGAGTATGGAGGCCGTGGTCACCCAACACCAACTGTAAGAGTATGGAGGCCGTGGTCACCCCACAACAACTGTAAGAGTATGGAGGCCGTGGTCACCCCACAACAACTGTAAGAGTATGGAGGCCGTGGTCACCCAACACCAACTGTAAGATTATGGAGGCCGTGGTCACCCAACACCAACTGTAAGAGTATGGAGGCCGTGGTCACCCAACACCAACTGTAAGAGTATGGAGGCCATGGTCACCCAACAGGAACTGTAAGAGTATGGAGGCCATTGTCACCCCACAACAACTGTAAGAGTATGGAGGCAGTGGTCACCCAACACCAACTGTAAGAGTATGGAGGCCGTGGTCACCCAACACCAACTGTAAGAGTATGGAGGCCGTGGTCACCCCACAACAACTGTAAGAGTATGGAGGCCGTGGTCACCCAACACCAACTGTAAGATTATGGAGGCCGTGGTCACCCAACACCAACTGTAAGAGTATGGAGGCCGTGGTCACCCAACACCAACTGTAAGAGTATGGAGGCCGTGGTCACCCAACACCAACTGTAAGAGTATGGAGGCCGTGGTCACCCAACACAAACTGTAAGAGTATGGAGGCCATGGTCACCCAACACCACTGTAAGAGTATGGAGGCCATGGTCACCCAACACCAACTGTAAGAGTATGGAGGCCATGGTCACCCAACACCAACTGTAAGAGTATGGAGACCATGGTCACCCAACACCAACTGTAAGAGTATGGAGGCCATGGTCACCCAACACCAACTGTAAGAGTATGGAGGCCATGGTCACCCAACACCAACTGTAAGAGTATGGAGGCCATGGTCACCCAACACCAACTGTAAGAGTATGCAGGCCATGGTCACCCAACACCAACTGTAAGAGTATGGAATCCATTGTCACCCAACACCAACTGTAAGAGTTTGGAGGCCATGGTCATCCAACACCAACTGTAAGAGTATGGAGGCCATGGTCACCCAAGACAAACTGTAAGAGTATGGAGGCCATGGTCACCCAAGACCAACTGTAAGAGTATGGAGGCCATGGTCACCCAACACCAACTGTAAGAGTATGGAGGCCATGGTCACCCAAGAATAAATTGTAAGAGTATGGAGGCCATGGCCAAACAACACCAACTGTAAGAGTATGGATGCCATGGTCACTCAACACCAACTGTAAGAGTATGAAGGCCATGGTAGCCCAACACCAACTGTAAGAGTAAAGAGGCCATGGTCACCCCACAACAACTGTAAGAGTATGGAGGCTGTGGTCACCCAACACCAACTGTAAGAGTATGGAGGCCGTGGTCACCCAACACCAACTGTAAGAGTATGGAGGCCGTGGTCACCCAACACCAGCTGTAAGAGTATGGAGGCCATGGTCACCCAACACCAACTGTAAGAGTATGAAGGCCATGGTCACCCAACATCAACTGTAAGAGTATGAAGGCCATGGTCACCCAACAGCAACTGTAAGAGTATGGAGGCCATTGTCGTAAGAGTATGGAGGTCCCCACAACAACTGTAAGAGTATGGAGGCCGTGGTCACCCAACACCAACTGTAAGAGTATTGAGGCCGTGGTCACCCAACACCAACTGTAAGAGTATGGAGGCCGTGGTCACCACACACCAAATGTAAGAGTATGGAGGCCATGGTCACCAAACACCAACTGTAAGAGTATGGAGGCCATGGTCACCCAACACCAACTGTAAGAGTATGGAGACCATGGTCACCCAACACCAACTGTAAGAGTATGGAGGTCATGGTCACCCAACACCAACTGTAAGAGTATGGAGGCCATGGTCACCCAACACCAACTGTAAGAGTATGGAGGCCATGGTCACCCCACAACACCTGTAAGAGTATGGAGGCCATGGTCACCCAACACCAACTGTAAGAGTATGAAGGCCATGGTCACCCAACACCAACTGTAAGAGTATGGAGGCCATGGTCACCCAACACCAACTGTAAGAGTATGGAATCCATTGTCACCCAACACCAACTGTAAGAGTTTGGAGGCCATGGTCACCCAACACCAACTGTAAGAGTATGGAGGCCATGGTCACCCAAGACCAACTGTAAGAGTATGGAGGCCATGGTCACCCAACACCAACTGTAAGAGTATGGAGGCCATGGTCACCCAATACCAACTGTAAGAGTATGGAGGCCATGGTCACCCAACACCAACTGTAAGAGTATGGATGCCATGGTCACTCAACACCAACTGTAAGAGTATGAAGGCCATGGTAGCCCAACACCAACTGTAAGAGTAAAGAGGCCATGGTAACCCCACAACAACTGTAAGAGTATGGAGGCTGTGGTCACCCAACACCAACTGTAAGAGTATGGAGGCCGTGGTCACCCAACACCAACTGTAAGAGTATGGAGGCCGTGGTCACCCAACACCAACTGTAAGAGTATGGAGGCCATGGTCACCCAACACCAACTGTAAGAGTATGGAGGCCGTGGTCACCCACCACCAACTGTAAGAGTATGGAGGCCATGGTCACCAAACACCAACTGTAAGAGTATGGAGGACATGGTCACCCAACACCAACTGTAAGAGTATGGAGGCCATGGTCACCCATCACCAACTGTAAGAGTCTGGAGGCCATGGACAACCAACACCAACTCTAAGAGTATGGAGGCCATGGTCCCCCAAAACCAACTGTAAGAGTATGGAGGCCATGGTCACCCAACACCAACTGTAAGAGTATAGATACCATGGTCACCCCACAACAACTGTAAGAGTATGGAGGCCATGGTCACCCAACACCAACTGTAAGAGTATGAAGGCCATGGTCACCCAACACCAACTGTAAGAGTATGGAGGCCATGGTCACCCAACACCAACTGTAAGAGTGTGGAAGCCATGGTCACCCAACACCAACTGTAAGAGTATGGAGGCCATGGTCACCCAACACCAACTGTAAGAGTATGAAGGCCATGGTCACCCAACACCAACTGTAAGAGTATGGAGGCCATGGTCACCCAACACCAACTGTAAGAGTATGGAGGCCATGGTCACCCAACACCAACTGTAAGAGTTTGGAGGCCATGGTCACCCAACACCAACTGTAAGAGTATGGAGGCCATGGTCACCCAAGACCAACTGTAAGAGTATGGAGGCCATGGTCACCCAACACCAACTGTAAGAGTATGGAGGCCATGGTCACCCAAGAATAAATTGTAAGAGTATGAAGGCCATGGTCACCCAACATCAACTGTAAGAGTATGAAGGCCATGGTCACCCAACAGCAACTGTAAGAGTATGGAGGCCATTGTCACCCCACAACAACTGTAAGAGTATGGAGGCCGTGGTCACCCAACACCAACTGTAAGAGTATGGAGGCCGTGGTCACCCAACACCAACTGTAAGATTATGGAGGCCATGGTCACCCAACACCAACTGTAAGAGTATGGAGGCCATCGTCACCCACCACCAACTGTAAGAGTATGGAGGCCGTGGTCACCCAACACCAACTGTAAGAGTATGGAGGCCGTGGTCACCCAACACCAACTGTAAGAGTATGGAGGCCGTGGTCACCCCACAACAACTGTAAGAGTATGGAGGCCGTGGTCACCGAACACCAACTGTAAGAGTATGGAGGCCGTGGTCACCCAACACCAACTGTAAGAGTATGGAGGCCGTGGTCACCCCACAACAACTGTAAGAGTATGGAGGCCGTGGTCACCCCACAACAACTGTAAGAGTATGGAGGCCGTGGTCACCCAACACCAACTGTAAGATTATGGAGGCCGTGGTCACCCAACACCAACTGTAAGAGTATGGAGGCCGTGGTCACCCAACACCAACTGTAAGAGTATGGAGGCCATGGTCACCCAACAGGAACTGTAAGAGTATGGAGGCCATTGTCACCCCACAACAACTGTAAGAGTATGGAGGCAGTGGTCACCAAACACCAACTGTAAGAGTATGGAGGCCGTGGTCACCCAACACCAACTGTAAGAGTATGGAGGCCGTGGTCACCCCACAACAACTGTAAGAGTATGGAGGCCGTGGTCACCCAACACCAACTGTAAGATTATGGAGGCCGTGGTCACCCAACACCAACTGTAAGAGTATGGAGGCCGTGGTCACCCAACACCAACTGTAAGAGTATGGAGGCCGTGGTCACCCAACACAAACTGTAAGAGTATGGAGGCCATGGTCACCCAACACCACTGTAAGAGTATGGAGGCCATGGTCACCCAACACCAACTGTAAGAGTATGGAGGCCATGGTCACCCAACACCAACTGTAAGAGTATGGAGACCATGGTCACCCAACACCAACTGTAAGAGTATGGAGGCCATGGTCACCCAACACCAACTGTAAGAGTATGGAGGCCATGGTCACCCAACACCAACTGTAAGAGTATGGAGGCCATGGTCACCCAACACCAACTGTAAGAGTATGCAGGCCATGGTCACCCAACACCAACTGTAAGAGTATGGAATCCATTGTCACCCAACACCAACTGTAAGAGTTTGGAGGCCATGGTCATC
>NW_027258234.1:0-91974 GCF_045791955.1 Oncorhynchus clarkii lewisi | reverse complement strand
TCGTCACAGTTCACACTATAATGTGCTCCTTCCTGCAACTTCCCATACAGCTGAGTTCCTGCAAAAAAAAACGGGATGTGTCACATGCTGCGGTCGCACCCAAACGGATCTTACGAAATCACCCAGTCTTATGACCAAGTCACACAAAGACAACTTTGTATCAGGTTAGAAAAAATACAAGCATTTAACAATGGACAATATTTAAGTAAAAAACAGAATTCTATGTCTAATTAAACAGTATAGTCGTGGCCAAACGTTTTGAGAATGACACAAATATTAATTTCCACAAAGTTTGCTGCTTCAGTGTCTTTAGATACTTTTGTCAGATGTTACTATGGAATTATGAAATCTAATTACAAGCATTTCATAAGTGTCAAAGGCTTTTATTGACAATTACATGAAGTTGATGCAAAGAGTCGATATTTGCAGTGTTGAACCTTCTTTTTCAAGACCTCTGCAATCCGCCCTGGCATGCTGTCAATTAACGTCTGGGCCACATCCTGACTGATGGCAGCCCATTCTTGCATAATCAATGCTTGGAGTTTGTCAGATATATATATTTTTTGTCCACCCGCCTCTTGAGGATTGACCACAAGTTCTCAATGGGATTAATTTCTGGGGAGTTTCCTGGCCATGGACCCAAAATATCAATGTTTTGTTCCCCGAGCCACTTAGTTATCACTTCTGCCTTATGGCAAGGTGCTCCATCGTGCTGGAAAAGGCATTGTTCGTCACTGTTACGCACGCCTCTATGAAGAGGGAACGCAATACCCTGCTACAACTCAACTCCCGTGAAGTGAAAGAGGTATGGGACTGTAGGTGCGAGTAAGGATGACAAAGGCAGAGAGTGGTACCGTTTACAAGAAATGTATTCCGTCACACGGTAATATGGGGAAAAGTGGCTGGACGGAACCAAAGCAAAGAAAGTTAGTTCATCTCAAAGCCTCTTCTATTTTACCTGCCTAAACACTATTTACCTAATATGGCACCACCTGGTGCCCTAACCAAAATACAGGGGGTGGTCCTCCCAGGTCTTACCTAGTGTGCCTAGACAGTGAATATACTACGGGTATATGTATGCCCGTGGGCCTCTTGCCTAAGCACTCCCTAGGTGCCTTCCCCTTCCCCCCTGGAAACAAATGAAACAGAATAACACAAACAATTTCAATAACCAAAACACTGCGTCCTATTGACACACAGATATAACCAATCAGCTCTCTCACTCAACCAATACAGGACAGACTAATCATCTCCCTCTGAGAACAACCAACACAGTATATCACCCTCAGCCATCAGCCTCCTCTCTCAGTAATGATCTTTCTGCAATCTATATCTCTGCAATGATCTCCCTTCTGAACAGAACACTGGCTTTTTTATAGCTTCAGAAGGAGTCTAATCGGATACAGCTGTAACTTGACGAGGGGGCTGGGTCAGCTCCAATTAGCCGTGGAGTCGACCAATCAGCTGCTTGGGGGATTCATCAGAGAAAAGGACCCCAGTCCTCAGCAGTCCAATCCCTGTACCTTTTCCAGAATATCAGTCTGTCCCTGATGTTTTTCCTGGAGAGAAGTGGCTTCTTTGCTGCCCTTCTTGACACCAGGCCATCCTCCAAAAGTATTCACCTCACTGTGCGTGCAGATGCACTCACACCTGCCTGCTGTCATTCCTGCGCAAGCTCTGTAGTGGTGGTGACACGATCCCACAGCTAAATCAACTTTAGGAGACGGTCCTGGAGCTTGCTGTACTTTCTTGTGCGCCCTGAAGCCTTCTTCACAACAATTGAACTGCTCTCCTTAAAGTTCTTGATGATCTGATAAATGGTGGATTTAGGTGCAATCTTACTGGCAGCAATATCCTTGGCTGTGAAGTCCTTTTTGTGCAAAGCAATGATGACGGCACGTGTTTCCTTGCAGGTAACCGTGGTTGACAGAGGAAGAACGATGATTCCAAGCACCACCCTTCTTTTGAAGCTTCAAATCTGTCATACAAACTCAATCAGCATGACAGAGGGATCTCCAGGCTTGTCCTCGTCAACACTCACACCTGTGTTAACGAGAGAATCACTGACATGATGTCAGCTGGTCCTTTTGTGGCAGGGCTGAAATGCAGTGGAAATGTTTTGGGGGATTTCAGGTCATTTGCATGGAAAAGAGGGACTTTGCAGTTAATTGCAATTCATCTGATCACTCTTCATAACATTCTGGAGTATATGCAAATTGCCATCATACAAACTGAGGCAGCAGACTTTGTGAAAATTAATATTTGTCATTCTCAAAACTTTTGGCCACGACTGTAGTATGTCATGAATATTAATTTCCTCCACAGGTGTCAGGGAAAATGTATGGAGTAAAACGTACATATTTTGTTTTCGATTGTAGTGAAGTAAAAGTTAGTCAAATAATTGTGTTTTGTTGTTTAACCTAATTTATTCCTAACCTAGGATTCTGTCACATACTGACACCCACAATTGCACCTGAAATAAGTTCAGGTCTTGATTCTCTGTATGTTATTTTGTCATTTTATTTTGGTTTATTAGGCCTACCTCATTTGTTCAGAACCTAAGCGTAAAGTAGGCCTACTTCGTGTTCCTATTGGTGGAGAGGTTCTAGAGCAGACACCACTGTGGTATAGACATACTATATATTTCCTGTTATTTGAAGCCTCAGTTTAGTTGTGATGTGAAGCTCATGTTGTTTTAGCACGATGTCTGCATTCTGTCTGTGTTGTGCAATCTTCCTCTGTCTCCTTTGCTGCACCTTGGCTGAGAAAGGTGAGTGGTGTTTATTTACATTTTCTATTGGGAGGTGATGGAAAGTTTTTGATTTAACATTTAATCTAGTCAGTTTTACACTTTAAAATATATTATGTACATTCGACTCTTGATAAGTGCTCTTTGAATAAATGTGAATTCTTTAAGTACAATACAGTTTTCCAGTCACATTTCAATTTCATGATTTTCAATAGCTTGCTCCTGATCTCTGGCATGACAGTCCCAAGACATTGCCTTTTTCAGGAGTCCACTGTAATCTATAGAGTTGCAATATCATAGATGTACAAAAGAGGTTGTTTAAGTAATTTATTTTTCAAGTGCAATATTCAAATGAGGGTAGAGTAGTATATGGTTCCTTGTATTCATAATCCCAAAATAGACCCAGACTTGTGTGAAACTAGTTTTAGGTAGTGAAGATCTCCTTAACTGATTGGTGTTGGTTTATCTTTAAAGAACAAACATCTGACACATACAGGACCAGTCAAAAGTTGACACACCTACTCATTCCAGGGTTTTTCTTTATTTTTATTATTTTATACATTGTAGAATAATAGTGAAGACATCAAAACTATGAAATAACACGTACTTTGAAGATTCTCACATATAAAATATATTTTGAATTGTTTAACACTTTTTTGGTTACTATATGATTCCATATGTTTTATTTCATAGTTTTGATGTCTTCACTATTATTCTACAATGTAGAAAATAGTAAAAATAAAGAAAAACCCTGGAATAAGTAGGTGTGTCAACTTTTGACTGGTACTGTATGGTGTTTTTTTTTTCATTCTCCCATCTGCTCATGAAAGGCAGCAAGGGACTGCTGGTCCGAAAGCAGGAGGGAGACACTATGACCATCCACTGCAGCACCTCTCTGCCAGACCAAGATAACCTGAGTGTGTACATGCGCCTAACAAAAGAGATTCCAGTCCTCTACTTTCACCAGGAAACAGAAAAATTAACCCTCCACGAGAGGTTCAAACTCAGATTGACGACTAACGGAAGACTCAACAAAATGGACATCACCATCACAAACCTGACCATAGAAGACTCTGGGGCCTTCTGGTGTGTGTACAGTGTTTATAAGAAAAACAAGATTGAGAAGACTGAGGGGGAAGGAGCTGTTTTGCTGGTGGTGAATGGTGAGTGTCTCAGCCAGTCCTGATTCGTTCCCTAACCTTCCATTTGGCACTTACTGCACCCTTCAATGTTCAAGTTTTTTGTGGTCATATGCTCAAGCACAGTGAAATGCTTAACTTGCAAGCCTTACCCTACAGTGCAGCATTCAATATCAAAATAGTATAACTAATAAGAAAATTGAAAAACATGAGAATTAAGATAGGAAGCTACAGTAAATACAGGGTCAGTACCAGTTGTACAATGTACAGGGATACAGGAGTATTGAGGTAGATATGTACACAGGCAGAGATTAGGAGAAAGTGACTAGTAGCAGGATAAAAAAATAATAATAATGGTAAACAGTATGCTGGCAGCAGCATAAGTGGTGAGTGTGTGTGTGTGTAAGTGTCAGTTTAGATGTGATAGGTGGATATACATGTAAACAGGGCTGGTTGCAGAAATATATAAATACTTATAGTAAAATATACAGATCTGTATGTTGGAAGCTCCTCTCCGGGTAATACCTATCCAGATCCTTCAGATCTGCAAATATTGAAGGGTAATAGGGTCAATAGGGTCAATGGTAATAGGGTCAATGTTCCTTTATTTTTTTCTGGCACTGAGTACATTTCAGATTTGCCTGGCGCAGATTTGAACATTGTAAAAATGATGTGCAACCCGAGTGGCGCGGTGGTCTAAGGCACTGTATCTCGAATCCAGGCTGCATCACATCCGGCTGTGATTGGGAGTCCCATAGGGCGGTGCACAATTGGCCTAGCGTTGTCCGAGTTTGGATGGGGTAGGCCGTCATTGTAAATAAGAATTTATTCTTAATTGACTTGCCTAGTTAAATAAAGGTTAAAAAAAAAAGATTCTGGCTCGCGTTTACTGTGATCACTGAGGCTGTACCCACTTTAAGGTACAGTTTTAACAGTGGCCAAGTAGGCTACTGTGGCTATTTAATTATAATGTAGGCCTACCATCAAAGACAATGGAGAAAAATGCATCCCATAACATTTCATATGGAAATAGCTGTTCTATCATTCAGCCTACAGTAACAGCAAATGTGTGGTGTTCAATGTAGGCCTACATTCTATGAGACTTTTGAATTAAAAAACATGCAGGGCTTGACATTAACCTGTATTCACTTGTCCTTCAGACATGGAGGTGACTAAGTATGTTGTGTTTGATGCAAGAAACCATTTTACAAAATACAATTCATTATTATTCCTATACCATTACTACAGAGAATCAGACAAATGCTACCCTCTGCCTATTGGCTACTTAGCTTATTCAACACTGTCTCAAAATACAACACTGCCACCAAAGATATTTATTTAACCAAGATGGACCACAGCCTATCGTTTCCATTGGGAACAAATGAGTCATAGTGGGCAGAACAGACACGGAGGTGGGCAGAGCCAAGCACAAGCTAGCGAGATCCTATTGGTGCGTTCTAGCATAAATCTGCATATTTCCGTTAGGGAACGGCTACTCTGTGAAGTGCGCGTGTGCAGTAACTCAATTCACCTATGCACTCCTTCTAAACAATGCAATTTAAAAATAAACACTTTTGCAAAGGGTAAGGTCTACAAAACTTAGTCCGCTCTGTTTAAAACATTCTAGTTTTGGGAATTGAAAACTGTATTGAAATCAAATGTTTCATCGATAAGAGAATGTGCAGCATGTCAGCCAAAATCCATCTTTACCCACTGCGGGCCAGTTGGCTTCCTCTCACTACCATATTTGGTAGTGAGAAGAAACGCCAAGGGAATGCTTTAAATATCTGTATCATTGTTCTATCTGTGCTGCCCCTTTAAGACATAAAAAAGCTCTTTACCTGACTTGTTTTTCAAAGATGTAGCACACATTTTGTGCTCTTGTAGGAAGCAACCACTCCCCCATTGTTGACTAGAAATTAGCCATAACTAGGCTAATAACTCACTAGCAAAGAATATGAACAAATGTGCACAGGTGGCTGGCTACATGCAGCTCTCGCTTTGATCTCAAAACAAGTGCATCTACTCAGGACTGCTCATGCTGTCCTGTTCAAAGTGAATGGCACAGATCCGTATATGGCAATGGCTATTTGCATATAGGCCTACTGCAACTCTGATTGGTTATGGCGCACCGTTCTATGTAGACTACAGGCCTGAGTCGTGCATGTCAATTCAATAGAATCCTACTTCGATGTGCACTGCCTACAATAAACTCTTTAAAAAAAAATTATTTAACCTTTATTTAACCAGGTAGGCTAGTTAAGAACAACTTCTCATTTACAACTGCGACCTGGCCAAGATAAAGCATAGCAGTGTGAACAAGACAACAACACAGAGTTACACATGGAGTAAACAATTAACAAGTCAATAATACAGTAGAAAAAAGAAAAAGAGTCTATATACATTGTGTGCAAAAGGCATGAGGAGGTAGGCGAATAATTACAATTTAGCAGATTAACACTGGAGTGATAAATGATCAAATGGTCATGTGCAGGTAGAGATACTGGTGTGCAAAAGAGCAGAAAAATAAATAAATAAAACAGTATGGGGATGAGGTAGGTAAATTGGGTGGGCTATTTACCGATGGACTATGTACAGGTGCAGCGATCGGTTAGCTGCTCAGACAGCAGATGTTTAAAGTTGGTGAGGGAGATAAAAGTCTCCAACTTCAGCGATTTTTGCGATTCGTTCCAGTCACAGGCAGCAGAGAACTGGAAGGAAAGGCGGCCAAATGAGGTGTTAGCTTTAGGGATGATCAGTGAGATACACCTGCTGGAGCACGTGCTGCCATCGTGATCAGTGAACTGAGATAAGGCGGAGCTTTACCTAGCATGGACTTGTAGATGACCTGGAGCCAGTGGGTCTGGCGACGAATATGTAGCGAGGACCAGCCGACTAGAGCATACAGGTCGCAGTGGTGGGTGGTATAAGGTGCTTTAGTAACAAAACGGATGGCACTGATAAACTGCATCCAGTTTGCTGAGTAGAGTATTGGAAGCTATTTTGTAGATGACATCGCCGAAGTCGAGGATCGGTAGGATAGTCAGTTTTACTAGGGTAAGTTTAGCGGCGTTAGTTTTGCATTCAAAGTCTTGCATAGTTCAGTTTGTTTCAAATCATTGAAAGTGGCTAAAATTGCGTTGATTCGAGCACAATTACCACAGTAGAGCGAAGCGTTGTTAGTGTTAACTTAAGGGGAAAACTCTAGAAAGTTGAATGAAGTTCAATCTTGTGCTTCTCTGTGTGTGCTGATATTTAATCTGTGTGGCAGTCCGAGGGGAGCTCAGAGGGAACATTGGTTAGGGTCAAGAGGGTTAGGGAACGATTCAGGACCATTGTCTTAATGTGAGCTCTGAGTGGCGCAGTCTCATAGGAACTAATCCTAACTTGAGCTACGATGCTGTAACTTCTAAACACGTTTAAATTGGTCAGTTTGCTGAGTTGTATTGGATTCTTCAACATCTCTTTTATAACGAATTGCACCTGGGGATATTTTTATGATATGTACTGAACTGAATTGAAAAATGTGTGCTACCCTGGTGTGTTGCTGTGCCACAGATGAGGAGTGTGACCAGAATGATGCATCCTCAGGGCTAGGAATGTCCTGGTATCTGGTCCTGGTCTCAGCTGTCACTGCTGGCTCTGTGCTTCTCCTGAGTCTGCTCATCCTCTTCATCTGGGTCATCCCCAGGGTAAGTACTACAGTAAAGTGTGTGTGCCCACATGAAAAATAATGAAGTTTATTATAGAATACTACAGTACTTAGTATAGAATTCTGTAGTAAACTGTAATATACTATACTACACATTGTAGTATTCCTCAATCATGTGTAGTACTTACTATATAATGTTGTAGAATACTATAGTAAATTCTAAAGTATTATCATCACAAAAAAAACACTTAAATACTACAGAATAGTCCTCAAAAACACTACAGTCCGCAAACACGCCAGACTTTAACTATAGTAAATACTACAGTATTTAATTTGCATATACCCCACCCATTCCCTTCCCCCAGATCCCAATTTGTGCCAGGTTTTTGAAAAGACCAGAACTATCTGTTTGAGTGTCTCCTTGTAATATATGTTAGCAACGTTTTTATCCTCGTTCTTATTCATCGAGCTTTTCTTTTTTGTACTCTTATTTACTTATTTACTTTTCTATTGTCGAGAGGTGAACCTGTAATTAAGCATGTATTTGCACTGTGTACTCCACGTATGTCTTGTGTACAGGTATATGACTAATAAACTTGAACTCTGAGATGCTTTATGACTATGGGCCCACATACTTTTCCCTAATGACCTGACCTGAAAAAAGTCATGACCCTAACTATGGGAATACAGGGGTTGATGAAAGATGACAGCAGATATTATCCATTGAGGACAAGGAAACTCATTGAAGAGAAAACACAACACTTGTATCTCTTTGATCTGTTCACTGTCAGATGTAGTCTACAATGTCTGTGACAGGAGACGAGCGCTATGGGCTGTGTTGTCTTCATCATATTATCATCTTCCTTTTCATCTTCCTCATTATTCCAGTGTCCCAGCTGTTTGGCATATAGCCTAGTGGTTACGAGCGTTGGGCCAGTAACCGAAAGGTTGCTGGTTTGACTCCCCGAGCCAACTAGGTGAACAATCTGTTGGTGCCCTAACCCTAATTGCTATGGATAAAAGCTCATGCTAAATGAGTAAAATGTTATGATTCTGTACTGTCCACTCTTCTAGTGCTTGAAACTATTTTTATTTAGGAAAGAGTAGCCTAATCTCAATGCTGTGTGTGCTTGTGTGCATGCCCACCCATAATGGATCTTGTGTGTCTCTTTGACCAGTGAAGTCATGGAAGTAGGCCAGGCTCTACAGGCTTTGTTGAGTAGAAGCCACTTCCCTCCCTATACTGTTGTTTCTCCCTTTATCTGATAAAAATGATGTCGGCCAACGTGGATATGGAGTGGAAATATTGTAATGCCCTTCCCTATCTCCTCATCCCTTCCTTTCTGCAGTGTTTTCATTCACATAGTAGAGAAGTGACAGTAGTCAAGTTTGATGGACAGCTAATAAACGAGACACACACCTGCACAGGTAAGCCTGGAGTCTTATGGGAGGAACTGATTTATTATGTCAATTCACTCCATTTTGCTTGAACAACACCATTCCAGCAATAATACATTTAAGTGATAATGCCAGAGGAGCTGATGTTTGGAGGATATAATGGCACGGGTGTTGTTAGGTCCGAGAAGAACTCGAGGGTCGGCAAACCGTGCCAATATCTCCTCCAAACACCGGCTTAGAGGGCATTATCGCTTTTATACGGATTACCAACATATTCAAATAATGATTGACATATTTGCATTAAAAACATTATTTTAATGTATTTATTCATACTATTTCATCCTTCCACAAAATATAGTCCCGACACATCTAGGGTTGCTACCCAAGCTGACTGGTTGTTCGTTCGGTTGCCAGAGACACGACCCAGTCGTTCTGTATCTATGGACACAACCCAGTTTTTCTTTCTAAATGTACCATTGCCATACTGGCTGGCAACGTTCTTATCCCTTGGTTGCTAGCTAGCCATCTACGGCTAACTTACAGTCCCGTCAAACAGTGCAGACAGAATAACAACAGTAGCTGCGTTTACATTTTTTAAGCTGTATGGGGGGTTTAACGTGCCATAATTAAGCCTTGTGAAGCTACTGATACCTCTTACGAGGTCAGCTAACGTCTTCCTAGCACCATAAAATACCGGCATGAATAAACGGACTGTTTAATGGAGGCAAGTTTTTTTTGAAGGCGTCAAACTGCCGTCGAGTTCACGGCACGTTCATGTCACCTGACACGCTCTCAAATGCCGTGCCCGTCTCTTACTCTATGAATGGTCACTGCTATCCGGATTCCTTAGGATGTCCCTACCCTGAACCCTAAACCCTTAACTAACACTAAATTTAACAATTTGGGAAAGCCTATGAACTCCTCTATTTGACTGAAAGCCACGAACACAACTCTTGGTTTTTGGTTGTCTGTTGTAGGCTACAGGGAACTGGTAACAACACAGTCTGTGATTGGTTAACAACATTTAGATCTGTATATAGCAAGATAACATACCATGCCATGAGGTGTTGAGGGAAAGACAGATTACCTATAGATAGGACATAATCTTTTCTAGGCCGTGAGCGATAACATGAAATACACAAGCCTTAGGCTACACTCGGAGGCTACTTTGGAATGTCGGCTTGCACGGTCAAAACTGAACGTTTCTAACATTTTATGGTTGAGATTTAATATAAATATAAACTATGCACCTTATGACTTTCATTAACATGCAGGCTTCACACAGATGTTAGTAACACGGAACCCAAACCGGCTGTGCGCGTGCATAAATGTATTTTGTCCCCCCCACACCAAACGCGTTCACGACACGCAGGTTAAAATATCAAACAAACTCTGAACCTATTACATTAATTTGGGGAACGGTCGAAAAGCATGAAACATTTATGGCAATTTAGCTAGTTAGCTTGCACTTGCTAGCTAATTTGTCCTATTTAGCTAGCTTGCTGTTGCTAGCTAATTTGTCCTGGGATATAAACATTGAGTTGTTATTTACCTGAAATGCACAAGGTCCTCTACTCTGAAAATTAATCCACACATAAAACCGTCAACCGAATCGTTTCTAGTCATCTCTCCTTCCATGCTTTTGCTTCTCTGGACTTTATATTGCGATTGGCAACTTTCATAAATTAGGTGCATTTCCACCACCGACCTTGTTCGTCTTTCAGTCACCCACATGGGATTAACCAATGAGGAAATGGCACATGGGTACCTGCTTCTATTAACCAATGAGGAGATGGGAGAGGCAGGACTTGCAGCGCAATCTGCATCACAAATAGAACTGACTTCTATTTTACAGCTTGACAACGCAGATGCTCGCAAGCAGTGTGGGTGCAATAATTGAATAATATAGTTTTCTAAATTTATTTTCCAATGCGAGCTGTGTGGGTGTAAGGCATTGGTATGACGACATGCTAGTTACACGCAGGTGTCTCGCAGGCATTATTAACCTGTTTTCCAGTGACATTTATTTGGATACATCCATAACAATGAGCTAATGAGGCGAGATTTCGCCTGGGATAGAAAATGTGCTCTCTCGTTAGGGCCCTGTTGTGGTGCTCAGAGGAGCTAGCCAACAACACAGTGTTGTCTTTACTATCATTAAATTGAAGACTTAGTTTTTATCAAAGATTCTCTGTAATTAGTATTACGCGATCAAACTGATTAATCATGTAACTGTAATTAACTAGGAAGTCGGGGGCACCAAGGAAAATATTCAGATTCCAAAGTTATAATTTCCTAATATAACCTTTAAGATATTTTATATCTGATCAATTAGTCTTCACATTAATTAATTATTTACTTTACCTCACGTTAGTCTCATTCCAAACGTAGTAAATTGTTGGTTATCTGCACGAACCCTCTTCTCTATGAGTCATCCATACATCAATGGTCTTAAATCATTTATTTACTAACTAAGTAATTCACAGAAATGCATAAACACAAGAAATGATAACGGAGTTTCCCTAGTGGGATAAACCGGTATCGCGGCTTGGTGGACAAAAGGGGAAGTGGGGGTAAACTGAGATGAGACACTACAAAGTTGCTAATTATAACAATTGCAATGCTAATCCTTTGCACATGAACGCTCACTCATTTGGGAACAATTGCAATCAAAATATATATTTACGCTCAGTGTGTCATCGGGATCTTTCTTGAAAAGTTAGTTTCTGTTGGAGAGTTTTCTTCCTCTCCCTCGCTTTCTCTCTCTCTGTCGTGGTTAGAGGGGATAGTTCAGAGCAACATTCATTCATGTTGTCGGCGGTTGTCATTCTTCGCGTTAAATGATACCGAATTCCTAGCTGCAGACTAGTAGTTAATATCAAAGACTTGTTCTTATTCTGTCGGTATCGATAGTCTAAGAGTTTAACCACGTGGTATGGTTAAAAGATTCAGCAATGGTCTGCAACCTTTGTTCCCTCGTAATGGAGAAAAACATGGTCTGGTGAGAATTTCTCAAAGTTGGGGTTTTATTCGGAATTGCAGAAAAGGGCCTGTCCCAGGATGTCTGACCCTAACTGGGCTCATGGGCGGTCCTCTGATTTAGTTCAAATCAAAAGGGAATTGTATTTGTCTTCATTAAACAGTCCACAATCATATTACACAATTTTACAAACAGTATCATCCTCACTCATTCATCTTATACAACAATTAGATGTAAACCTCATATCTGAGGCTATTATATAAACAGTGTTATGGTAATGTGGCCACACCGTCTCTCTTGAGCTTCCCAAGTTGTAACAAACGGACCAGTTCGTAGCTGGATTCTTCACCGATCTTTTATACCTTCTCCGGAACGTAAATGTTGTTTGGACCTCAAGTTCTGTGAGGTGGAAGAAATTCCTTTGTTCTCTATGAAACTCCACTCTATCTCTATACTGTGTGGCCATGAGGAGATCCTCTCCTCAGGAATTTACGACCTCTCTCTGACCACGGCAGCCTAGTTGTAGGAGGCAGGGAGAGGCAGGGAGAGGGGGATGGGGCTTGCTGTACCCAAAGAGGGCAACGTCATGACAACAGCTAACACAATAACTTCAAACTGAAGCTGGAAAGACTGCAAACTAGCTGCACTTCATTTCGTTTGACCTTTTTTCAATGTATTTTTCTTTGTATATATCCCAATATTCATAATTTCGACTGGCTGAGAAACACTGCCTGCCTCGCTCTCTCGTTTGACTCCTGACCCCTACACGTACATCAAGGTTTATACAAATCTCCGCTGTTAAAAAAGAAATGTGAGATAATGTCCGGATGCTTTTTATAGTGGAGATCAAGTTTATGGCTGGGCTGATGAGACAGTGGATTGCACAGTCAGATGAAACTGAGTAAATGGGCATTGTGGAATAGACCCCGGCTGGAATACGCTTTTAACCAATCAACATTCAGGATTAGACCCACCCGTTGTATAATATGCATTCCTCCCTGTTTTGAGAATACCAATGAACATTTGTGCATGCCGAAAGAATGTTAAATGCAAAATGGCTTCTAACGAAAGCTTTCCATTCACAGCTAATAGCTATATACAATTGTCTTAATTTCCTCCCTTTTTCCTGACAGTTGGAAATGGAGGATGAAGATACGATCAACGTTTTCCAGCAACAGACAGGAGGGCCTCTACTAGCATGTCAAGTACTCCCCCACATCTTCCTCCACCCCCAGATGGCTGCTTTGCAGCTTGTCCCATTTTCCACCACAGAACCAATACCATGTGGAAGACGTCCTGCTCACAGTTCTACATAACTGTTGATGTCTAGTGTTTTCATTCTTGCCTTTGTTTCCTTCCTGTTTTGTACATAAACAACCTCCGCTAAAACAACTCAGATTTGAGTAACATTCATACAAGGTGTGCTGCTTATAAACGCTGCAAGATCCAGCTCTTAAAAAGTCCATTGTTTTGGTGACTTGTTGGTTCACTTATTCAGAGATCAAGAAAAGCTATTTTCCACCCGTTCACTGTTTGAGAATAAGACTGGTTTGTTATTCAACTTCATTTTCTGTTGTCGGTTTCAGAAAATTGGTTTTATATATTTTTTATATAGTAGTGGTTGTGTAGAATGAAACATGTCTTGAACATAGTTTGACTAGGCCATGCTTGTAATAAGGAAACCCTGAAGAGATGTTTTAGTCCAGGTAAACATCTGTATTGTCTCATAAATGTCTTGTTAAAATAAATCCATTCCAATAAGGCATGACATAAGGTATCCTGCTGAAACAAGGTTTATATTGCGCTGTTGTTGAATGGACCAAAAGAGAAACAAATCTTTCCTACTGATGAGTCAACAGGGTCAATAGAAGGTAGGCTCTGAGGGTCAGGTCTTGACACGTTCACCTGAGGGAATGGCATCTAAAACAATTGCAAAATCTTTAGGTGTTACAGGGACCTTGTAAAGTGATAAGAATTCCTTATAACTGAGTAAAAGACCCTCTGCATTTACCAGTTGGCTCACCAATAGGATATTACTTCGGAACCAATATTCTAAAAACAAAGAAGTATTTTTATACAAAATATCCCGATTATTCCATATATAATATCTGTGTGGAGAAGAATTGTGTTTATAAATTGAGGACCATGACAAGAACCTGCCGATGAAAAGCAGAAAGTTTCACTGGAACTTTGTCAATATTATAATTCCAAACCAATATGAAGTTAAGGCCACCAAAAGTAGAGAAGACATGATGAGGAATACAATTCCAGATAGAAGTGGGTCTTCTTAGGAATTGTTTTATCCAATTGATCTTAAAAGTATTATTTAAAGTAGTAAAGTCCAGAAAATTCAGTCCACCATTCTCATAAGTGTTCATTACAACAGTTTTCCTAATGTAATGGGTACGGTTTCTCCACAGAAAGTTGTTAAGCATCTGGTCTATCTCCTTATTTTACTGTCTAGATATAAAGATAGAGCACCATATGTTAGTCTAGAGATACCTTCAGCCTTGGTTATTAGGACTCTACCTTTTGAAGATAAGTCCCTCTGTAGCCATTGATTTAGTTTCTTCTGGGTTTTTTTAATAAGAAGGTTACAATTTAGTAAGCCTCTATACTTCTGATCCTTTGTAATGGTTCTGCCTAAATATGTAAGTTCTTCTTTTACTGCAATACCATACTATGAAGGTGTCACACAATCTATGACGGCCATGAGTTCACATTTATTAATGTTAAGATATAGACCAGATGCTTTGGAAAAGGATTGTATCACATTGATCGATATGGGAATTTGGTTAGTGTCTTTCAGAAAAAGTAGTATCATCAGCCAGCTGGCTTATAATCATTTCTTTACCAGCTATGGAAATACATTGTACAGGATTATTATTTAAAGAATTTGCAAGAAGTTGGGTGATTAATAAAAACAGGTACGGAGAGATGAACGAGTGACCCATTACCCGCCAAGGGTGGTCATGATACGTCATCAGAAGTGTCCACTTAATTTGATGGCTGAGGGGAAGGGTGTGTCTTGGACTGTAACCATGGTCTCTTTAAAAAAATTCAAATAAAATGTCTTTCTTTTGGCAGCTCCAAAATGCAGGTGTTTCAGCTTAGCTCAGTGCTTTCAGTGGTGGTGGTGGGGCTAGCCACCAGAAAATACAGAGCGTTGCACTTGATTGGCTCAGTTTTCTGTCACTCATTGGACAGTACGTCATCCCCAATTCCAAGGTTAGAGCTCAAATTTTGCCATAGAGTTATGTTAGAAGTGCCCATTACATCAAATCACGTTACATCTACAGTAGCTTTGATTGGACTGATCATGTCAACATCTTACTTTCCAAGTCTTAGCTAGCAGTCATTAGTTGTCGACAATCTACTGGCAAATCCTTTTTAATCCTTGTCATACGAAGAGAAATAATAAAGAGAAATTCTAGATAAATTGTATCGGTGCTCATCGGCCATTCTACATAAAGATTGCACAATGTTAAATTCAACAATGAGTCATTTTTAAGGAATAAGTGGCAAACTGCAAGCGTTGCAAAGAAACCACCAACGTTAGCCTGCTATTCAATGGAGCGGCAGTGCCCACTTGTATGCTCAGTCAGATTATATGCAACACAGGACACGCTAGATAATATCTAGTAGTATCATCAACCATGTGTAGTTAACTAGTGATTATGATTGATTGTTTTTTATAAGATAAGTTTAATGCTAGCTAGCAACTTACCTTGGCTTACTGCATTTGCGTAACAGGCAGTCTCCTTGTGTAGTTCAACGAGAGAGAGGCAGGTCGTTATTGCGTTGTTATTGACTTTTTAACTGTAAGGTTGCAAGTTTGGATCCCCCGAGCTGACTAGGTGAAAATCTGTCATTCTGCCCCTGAACGAGGCAGTTAACCCACCGTTCCTAGGCCATCATTAAAAATCAGAATGTGTTCTTAACTGACTTGTCTAGTTAAATAAAGGTATAAAAATAAAAAAAACGGCAAATCGGCGCCCAAAAATACCGATTTCCGATTGTTATGAACACTTGAAATCGGCCATTCCGATTAATCGGTTGACCTCTAGTCCAGATGGGATAGGGCAGTGTGATGGAGATTGCATCGTCTGTGGACCTGTTGGGGCGGTATGCAAACTGAAGTGGGTCTAGGGTGGCAGGGTAGGTGGAGGTGATGTGATCCTTGAAGAGTCTCTCAAAGCACTTCATGATGACAGAAGTGAGTGCTACGTGGCAGTAGTCATTTAGTTTAGTTATCTTTGTCTTCTTGGGTACTGGAACAATGGTGGCCATCTTGAAGCATATGGGGACAGCAGACTGGGAGCAATTAAATATGTCCGTAAACACACCAGCCAGCTGGTCTGCGCATGCTCTGAGGATGCGGCTAGGGATGCCATCTGGGCCAGCAGCCTTGCGACGGGTAACACGTTACTCACGTCAGCCACGGAGAGGGGGAGGGTCCGCAGTCCTTGTTAGCAGGCCGCGACAGTGGCACCGTATTATCCTCAATGCGGGCAAAGAAGGTGTTTAGTTTGAAAGCGAGACGTCGATGTCCGTGGCGTGGCTGGTTTTCTTTTTGTAGTCACCCCTGTAGTCACCCCTTTATGTAGTAATCAAATCAAATCAAATTTATTTATATAGCCCTTCGTACATCAGCTGATATCTCAAAGTGCTGTACAGAAACCCAGCCTAAAACCCCAAACAGCAAGCAATGCAGGTGTAGAAACACGGTGGCTAGGAAAAACTCCCTAGAAATGCCAAAACCTAGGAAGAAACCTAGAGAGGAACCAGGCTATGTGGGGTGGCCAGTCCTCTTCTGGCTGTGCCGGGTGGAGATTATAACAGAACATGGCCAAGATGTTCAAATGTTCATAAATGACCAGCATGGTCAAATAATAATAAGGCAGAAGTTGAAACTGGAGCAACAGCACGGTCAGGTGGACTGGGGACAGCAAGGAGTCATCATGTCAGGTATTCCTGGGGCATGGTCCTAGGGCTCAGGTCAGTTGAAACTGGAGCAGCAGCACGGTCAGGTGGACTGGGGACAGCAAGGAGTCATCATGTCAGGTAGTCCTGGGGCATGGTCCTAGGGCTCAGGTCAGTTGAAACTGGAGCAGCAGCACGGCCAGGTGGACTGGGGACAGCAAGGAGTCATCATGTCAGGTAGTCCTGGGGCATGGTCCTAATCCATTTACTGGTGTAGTGGCGTATCCGTGCCCACGCATGAAGTGTGGAGAATGTGGTGTGCATGTGTTAACTGTAACCTCTGACCTTCGGAGCCGACAGCTGCATGCAGTGTTCACACTCTGCCTTCCTGCTATTCCACATTGTCTAAAGCTAGGTTCAAATTAGAGGTCAACCGATTATGATTTTTCAACGGCAATACTGATAATTGGAGGACCAAAAAAAGACGCTAACATTGTTCGGATGATTTTTATTTATATATATATATATATATATATACTGAATGAACAATTAACCCTTTTATTTTTACATAATATAATACATTAAATGTATTTACTCTCAAATAAATAATGAAACAGGTTCAATTTAGTTTAAATAATGCAGAAAAAGTGTTGGAGAAGAAAGGTAAAGTGCAATCTGTGTCATGTAAAAAAGCTAATGTTTAAGTTCCTGGCTCAGAACATATGAAAGCTGGAGGTTCAATATTCCCAGTTCTTCAATATTCCCAGTTAAGAAGTTTTAGGTTGAAGTTATTATAGGAATTATGACGTGTCGACTATTTCTCTCTATGCCATTTGTATTTCATATACCTTTGACAATTGGATGTTCTAATTGGCACTTCAGTATTGCCAGCCTAATCTCAGGAGTTGATAGGCTTGAAGTCATAAACAGCGCTGTGCCTCAAGCATTGCTAAGAGCTGCTGGCAAACGCAGTAAAGTTTGAATGAATGCTTACGAGCCTGCTGCTGCCTACCACCGCTCAGTCAGACTGCTCTATCAAATAGTAGACTTAATTATAATATAATAAACACAGAAATATGAGCCTTAAAGAATAAACGTTTTGTTTATGACCTAAGTGAAATACGGAACCGTTCCGTATTTTATCGAACGGGTGGCAACCCTAAGTCTAAATATTGCTGTTACATTGCACAACCTTCAATGTTATGTCATAATTATGTAAAACTCAAATTAATTAGCAAATTAGTTCGCAACGAGCCAGGCGGCCCAAACTGTTGCATATACTGTACCCTGACTCTGCGTGCTATGAATGCAAGAGAAGTGACACAATTTCCTTAGTAAATATTGCCTGCTAACGTTAATTTCTTTTAACTAAATATGCATGTTTAAAAATATTTACTTCTGTGTATTGACTTTAAGAAAGGCATTGATGTTTATGGTTAGGTACATTTGTGCTTTTTTCGCAAATACAATTTTGTTAAATCATCCACCATTTGACAAAGTAGGCTGTGATTCAATGATAAATGAACAGGCACGGTATGCACAATTCACCGGATACACCTGGATTATTTAATTAGTTTGGCTTCGGTGCCATCTCGTCTGGAAGTTGAGTACTTGGTCTAGGCTAGCCTATATTTAATTAAAATTGCATTAGTCTTGATATAGTTCCATGAATACACCTGGATTATTTGCCTGTGTTTAGGTCTGGATATTCATGAATTGCTCAGACTGTTTTCTGTGTTAATAGACTTCAGGATGTTTACTTAGGCTGCTGTTTACCTAATGACATCACAATCTGGAAATTTGGTTGAGAAGTACCTCCTACATAATGGCCAAAAATCCAGTTGTTTTCAGCTTAACATTGATATAGACCTACATCTTGATCTTGCAGTACTATCTGAATGTTTAATTTAAATGTAATGGCACTATAGTCAATTAAAGCATCACTTATTGGCCATGTCCACGGTTTATGTCCCATTGCCAAAGCTAATGTAAAAGCATTAAAGCAGTCATTCAGCAGGGCCTGATAAACAGATGCAGAGCCATAATAAAGGAGACCTTGTTGAGTCACTGTGCCATTACTTCACAATGCCTCCTCCTCTCACTTCATTAACAAGCAGTGATATATTGACCAAGAATCATCCCCTTGTCTGGCTTTGTTCCTTCTAGTCATAGATGGCAGGTAGCCCAATCTGTTGACTTCCCATTGTTTCTGCTCTACAGTTGTTGCTCACTGGGAGTTTGTATGGGACTGTAGCCTAGCTTAAATGTTGGCCAAAATGCCCTTTCGCTGAGTGGGGTATGTGGGTTAGCCTATGAGTTTTGGCTCAGCATTTGTCTGGATTAGCCTACATCCACTGGCTGCTTTGCTGCTTGGTCTGTTGGTATCTGTCTGAGACTGATAGGTAGGCCATCAGATTTGTTTGCATTAGTGGTTTTCTGCATTTTCTCATGTCATCTTGGCAAATAGTTCCTAGCAGTATTATGCTCAGTAAAAACATTGCCATACTGCATGTTAGTCACTCAGTTCCACTTAAACAGGAATGCACCACAAATCAAGATGGTAAAGCAAACTGTTACCAGCCTTCCACACCAGTCTTTAATCCATTTAGACCCATTCAACCAAATTGTAAAATCCGAATACGTTTGTTTTGATCAATGAAATGTAAAGTGGAAACAACCCGTAAAGAAACTCATGTTTTTATTAGCACTTCTAGCATTGACACTCCATTAACTATCATTAGGCCTAACACTAGTCCCTATCACTGGTCTGCTTTACAGAACTCTAGTAGTGAGGTCATCTCCTCTGACTCATTTGTGAAGTCTGAGTCATCACTTATTAACTGGGTGTTGTTTCTCTCCGTAGGCGGGACGGCCAAGGGTACTCTGTGCGGAGAACCATCCGCCCCCCTTAGACGGTGCCAGCAGCCGCTCCTCTTCCCCAAAAACAATGAGACAGACGAGGTCATCACCTCCATCAACGTTCCTTTAGGGGTAAGGGTGAGGGGTCACTGACATTGACTTGTGTCGGCCATTGTTTTATTCATAGATGTAATGGGTGTGTTTTCCACTGGTAAGACACTTGACTTGGTTTCTACAAGTCTGCTGTCATGGATGGTTTTCAGTGATTCGCAGTCCTGTGTTTTTGAACTGACTTAAATGCCATTGATAAAGTAAAATGCTGACTGTTATTATTCTCCATCTGACAGGTTGAGGAGTGCCAGCAGGCAAACAATGGTAAGTATCTCTGGTTCCATTTTGAATGGCAGTATTTTAATATATGGTATTTATGTACAGTACCAGTCAAAAGTATGGACACACCTATTCATTCAAGGGTTTTTCTTTATTTGTACTATTTTCTACATTGTAGAATAATAAAGAACACATCAAAACTATGAAATAACACATATGGAGTCATGTAGTAACCAAAAATATGTTAAACAAATCCAAATATATTTAATATTTGAGATTCTTCAAAGTAGCCACCCTTTGCCTTGAAAGCTTTGCACACTCTTGGCATTCTCTCAATCAGCGTCATGAGGTAGTCACCTGGAATGCATTTCAATTAACAGGTGTGCCTTTCTAAAAGTTATTTTGTGGAATTTCTTTCCTTTATGTGTTTGAGCCAATCAGTTGTGTTGTGACATGGTAGGGGTGGTATACAGAAGATGGCCCTATTTGGTAAAAGACCAAGTCCATATTATGACCAGAACAGCTCAAATAAGCAAAGAGAAACGACAGTCCATTACTTTGACTGACCTTCATGTGTTAATCTGGAAAATTAAGAGCTTTTAAAGTTTATTCATGTGCAGTCACAAAAACAATGAAGTGCTATGATGAAACTGTCTCATGAGAACCGCCACAGGAAAGGAAGACCCAGAGTTACCTCTGCTACAGAGGATAAGTTCATAAGAGTTACCAGCCTCAGAAATTGCAGCCGGAATAAATGCTTCAGAGTTCGAGTAACAGACACATCTCAACATCAACTGTTCAGAGGAGACTGTGTGAATAAGGCCTTCATGGTTGAATTTCTGCATAGAAACCACTACTAAATGACACCAATAAGAGACTTGCTTGGGCCAAGAATCAGGAGCAATGGACATTGGACCAGTGGAAGTCTGTCCTTTGGTCTGATGAGTCTAGATTTGAGATTTTTGGTTCCAACCACCGTGCCTTTGTGAGACGCAGAGTAGGTGAACAGAGCATCTCTGCATGTGTGGTTCACAGCATGAAGCGTGGAGGCGCTTTGCTGCTGACACTGTCTGATTTATTTCAAATTCAAGGCACACTTAATCAGCATGGCTACCACAGAATTCTACAGCAGTACGCCATCCCATCTGGTTTGTGCTTAGTGGGACTATCATTTGTTTTTCAACAGGACAATAACCCAACACACCTCCAGCTGTGTAAGGGCTATTTGACCAAGAAGGAGAGTGATGGAGTGTTGCATCAGATGACCTGGCCTCCACAATCACTTGACCTCAACCCAATTGAGATGGTTTGGGATGAGTTGGATTGCGGAGTGAAGGAAAAGCAGCCTACAAGTGCTGAGCAGATGCGGGAACTCCTTCAAGACTTTTGGGAAAAGCATACCGGGTGAAGCTGGTTGAGAGAATGTCAAGTGTGCAAAGCTGTCATCAAGGCAAAGGGTTGCTACTTTGAAGTATCTAAAACGAATCATCCTCTCACTGTCAACGTGTTTTATTTTCAGCAAGCTTAACATGTAAATATTTGTATGAACAAAGATTCAACAACTGAGACACAAACTGAACAAGTTCCACAGACATGTGACTAACCTAAATTGAATAATGTGTCTCTGAAATAAAGTCAGTATCTGGTGTGGCCACCAGCTGCATAAAGTACTGCAGTGCATCTCCTCATGGACTGCATCAGATTTGCCAGTTCTTGCTGTGAGATGTTACCCCACTCTTCCACCAAGGCACCTGCAAGTTCCTGGACATTTCTGGGGGGAATAGCCCTAGCCCTCACCCTCCGATCCAATAGGTCCCAGACGTGCTCAATGGGATTGAGATCCGGGCTCTTCGCTGGCCATGGCAGGACACTAACATTCCGGTCTTGCAGGAAATAACGCACAGAATGAGCAGTATGTCTGGTGGCCTTGTCATGCTGGAGGGTCATGTCAGGATGAGCCTGCAGGAAGGGTACCACGTGAGGGAGGAGGATGTCTTCTCTGTAATGCACAGCGTAGAGATTGCCTGCAATGACGACAAGCTCAGTCCGATGATGCTGTGACACACCGTCCCAGACCATGACGGACTCTCCACCTCCAAATCGATCCCGCTCCAGAGTACAGGCCTCAGTGTAGTGCTCATTCCTTTGACGATAAACGCAAATCCGACCATCACCCCATGTGAGACAAAACCGCAGCTCGTCAGTGAAGAGCGCTTTTTGCCAGTCCTGTCTGGTCCAGCGACGGTGGGTTTGTGCCCATAGGTGACATTGTTGCCGGTGATGTCTGGTGAGGACCTGCCTTACAACAGGCCTACAAGCGCTCAGTCCAGCCTCTCAGCCTATTGAGGACAGTCTGAGCACTGATAGAGGGATTGTGCGTTCCTGGTGTAACTCGGGCAGTTGTTGTTGCCATCCTGTACCTGTCCCGCAAGTGTGATGTTCAGATTTACCGATCCTGTGCAGGTGTTGTTACACGTGGTCTGCCACTGCGAGGATGTTCAGCTGTCCGTCCTGTCTCCCTGTCGCGCTGTCTTAGGCGTCACAGTATGGACTTTGCAATTTATTGCCCTGGCCACATCTGCAGGCCACATGCCTCCTTGCAGCATGCCTACGGCACTATCACGCAGATGAGCAGTGACCCTGGCCATCTTTCTTTTGGTGTTTTTCCAGAATCAGTAGAAAGGCCTCTTTAGTGTCCTAAGCTTTCATAACTGTGACCTTAATTTTCTTCCGTCTGTAAGCTGTTAGTGTTTTAACAAACGTTCCACAGGTGCATGTTCATTAATTATTAATGGTTCATTGAACAAGCATGGGAAAGTGTTGTAACCATTTACAATTAAGATCTGTGAAGTTATTTGGATTTTTACGAATTATTTTTGAAAGACAGGGTCCTGAAAAATATACTTTTTAACTACATGATTTCATGTGCCATTTAATAGTTTGTCTTTACCATTACTATTTACTTTACTATAGTGAAAATAAAGGAACCCTTGAATGAGTAGGTGTTCAAACCTCTGACTGCTACTAAAATAATTTAGTTTCCAATGATGAATCTCATTGAAGTCTTTTGAAGAGACACCACTTAAAAGAAGTCCCTACCAGACTGGAAGGAAAGATTCCACATTCCTCGTTCTCTCAGCTGTCTGTAAACAGCAGTGCATGACTCCCATTAGTTACGAATGGCCACAATGAATAGCATCATGGTCGACCGTGGCAGCTCTGATAATTCCAGCCTTTTTTAAACGTGGTCATGTCTCTCCTTTTCAACAATGACATTTGTCATACCTGGGAAGTTTGTCCTGACCTTGTTGATCTAGCCAGGAGAACCTCTGGTGTCCCAGTTATACAACACATGACTCATAGAGGGCTTTTATTAAGGCTTTTTATTTTTAGGGAACACCTTGTAGTCACAACTCAGATTCTCTTTGATCCAGTTGTGCCCTTTCATAATGTCTGTGGTCAGTCATCTGTTCTGTAATGATATAATTCTGTTCCTATGAGGAGCAAGGATATTTATTAACTTCCAGGTGCTGCAAACATTAGTGATAGTGTGTTCTTTGGATAATGGAGGGTTAAGGCATTCCACTGTTATGGTCTTGTCTAAGCACTGTAGACAGGGGCTTGAAATGGTTCTGGACTGGCAGCGGACCCTGGGAGGATCTTGTCTGGTCCCTCCAAGTGTTTGACTGACACTGATGTTGTACAATTTTCAGGTGTAAAATGTAAGCCAAGCAGTGTTCTGAAGGAAAAAACACAGCTTTATGTTCCTTGATACCAAAATAGGCTTAGAAACACTGTCTTAACACACACTTTGTCTACGTGCTGCTGTAAGCCCCTACCGACGCCATACTGTAATGGCTCTCAGGAAATTTGACTTTGAGATTCTACTTCACTAATGGGCAATTGACAGCCTGTTTCTCCACCAGTGTGATTTCATTCCAGATGAGATTTGCCCCATGGAGGACCGTTGAGTTCAATTTATTGCATCTGCTTTGATTTGAGTTATGCTAGTACATTTATGCACATTTTACTGAAAGCAACACATTTTTCTGAATCTATCCCTTGCTATTGGTTATCTGTTTAGCTGTCATTTGGAAAGTGGTAGCAGGACCCATCAGGTTATCCTTGCTACAACCAAAGTGCTACTGTTATCAGACATCCTATCAATTCAAGGTTTGGATGATATTTACACTGAACATAAATATAAATGCAACATGTCAAGTGTTTGTTTCATGACCTGAAATATAAAATCCCAGAAGTGTTCCATATGCAGAAATATCTTCTCTCATTGTGAACAACTTTGTTTACATCCCTTGTGAGCATTTCTCCTTTGATGAGAACCCATCCACCTGACAGGTGTAGCATATCAAGAAGCTGATTTAAACAGCCTGCTCATTACACAGGTGCACCTTGTGCTGGGGGCAGTAAAAGGCCAGTTTTGTCACTATGCCTCAGATGTCTCAAGTTGAGGAAATCTCCACTAGAGCTGTAGCCAGATAATTTAATGGTCATTTCTCTACCATAAGCTGCCTCCAATGTCGTTTTAGGGAATGTGGCAGTGTCCAACCGCTGAGCATGTGTATGGTGTCTTGTGGGCAAGTGGTTTGCTGATGTCAATGTTGTGAACAATGTGCCCTGTTTGTGGCTGCGAGGTTATGTTTTAGGCAGATAAGCTAAGGACAACGAACACAATTGTAATGCTTAGATGGCAAGATCCCAAGGCCCATTTCTTTTGAAGGTATCTGTGACCAACAGATGCATATCTGTATTCCCAGATTAGGGCCTAAATAATAGATTTAAATTGACTGATTTTAGGTCATATGAAATGTAACTCAGTATATTCTTTACAATTGTTTCATGCAGCATTTTATATTTTTGTTCAAGATATGTGTTTGTAGTGAGGAAGTGCTGTGCCTCTCTCCAGTCTAGCATGGCTAGATCATAGGCTGTGTTTACACAGGCAGCCCAAGACTGATTTTATTCATTTAAAAAAAGTATTACCACAATTGTCCTTTTGGGCAATCAGATCTGCTCTCTTGCCAATAATTGGGCCAAAGATCAGTTCAGCTGCCTGTGTAAACGCAACCTGAGTCATATCATATGGATCAGATCTCTGATCAGTGGGCCAGGTAGTGATGACCCTGATAGTGTCGTCTCCTCTGTGTTGTGTGGTAAAGTTGACTGCCTCGAGGAACCTGAAGAGATGGAGGACCACAGCCCTCTGCCCCCTCGGGAGCTGCCGCCAACGCAGCCGCCCCCTCCTGCCGAAGAAACCCCCCAGGGGGCATGTCCAGCCTCATCCTGGGTTGAGGTCTGGTTTTGTTGGAACGTTTTTATTTTTGAAGAATTGCCCCCATTTCCCCCTTCCCCACCTCAGTCCCACTGTTCTTCCCCACTGTCTGATACAATCCACCACGTCCCCTCTGAGCCATGGAATTTGCCCCCCTACCTGCCAACCCCCTCATGTTTTTACTTTTTTTCTAATTAAAGAGAACCGTTGACAGAAGCACTTTATGTATCTCTTTTTCCCCTCCCCCCATTTCAGTCCATTCTGTAGTGTGCCTATATTGCGCCTGATGGAAAGGGCATGTTTTTGCTTGTCTCATTCTCGCCCTGTTGTAAATGGTAAAGAAAAGTATTCAAAAAAGATTTGATGCGTGAATTTCTAAATACAATAAAGATTGATATGAATTTGTTCATTTTGCTCCTGGTTTAATTTTTATCGGAGGAAATATGTATTTTATGTGGCTCTCAAATGTTTTTAGTTATGCATGTTATACCACATGGATAATTTACTGTAAGCCAACTATTTGAAGCCATAAGTGTTACAGATAAATCCCATTTTACATGTTAAGACACTTCCAAAGCACTTTTATAATAATGTCCACATGGGGGGGCTGATACCGTCTGGAACACATTCGGCGTGGGAATGAGTTGCCCCCTCCTTCCCATTGCTGGGAACAGTCAAAACTAGGCTGAACCACAAAGTGAAAGTATTTTCTTAGCTCGTAAGATTTGCCACGAGGACTGGACTATAAGGAGATTGGAATCAAATTGTAAGTATTTTGTTTATTGCTGCTGTAACTTTTGGTCGTAACTGAACAGTCTAGAAAAACGCATGACACACCCACATGTTTGTAGAGGTGTTGACTAACAGTAAAATCACACTATATGCTCCCAACAATTGAATGGGTCAACCCAAGAACAATAATTTCTGCAATGCAGTGGTTTTATTTATTTTTTAACTCACTGTATTGCCTGTCTTATCTAGTTCTCTAATTTCGTTTTCTGCATTGTTGATTAGTGCCCGTAAGTAAGATTTTCACTGTTAGTCGACAAGTATTATTTGACAAATTTAGATTTTTGCCAAAACGTTGGTTGTTAGGTTTACTCTTTAAATTGTTGGGAGTGTATATAGTGTGAGACTTTATTTTTTTGTACATTGACCCTGCTCGCTTTTAGTAAGCGAGCAAAAAAAGGCAATGTTTGTATTAGTCAATGCATATTATTCAGGCTATCCACTGTTGCTCTCAGATTTTAATTTGGCTCAACCACTGATTGTCAGGTGTGAACCCTTTCCTGTGGAGAGACCACTGTTTCACAGAACCCCTGTTTGTTTTTCTACTAAGGAGAAAGGCCTTAACATGGCGTTGGTCTTCAGCTTGTCCACTCTCATGTTTCTCCTCATCACTGGGATGGAGACATCCAAAAGTAAGGCATTCTGCAGGCACAATTTGTAGTACTTCTACCAACATAACTTCCAAAATGCTCACAACGAATGGTCTAGGAGTTTTGTTTCATCCAAACTACACTTGTCAGTTGTAACATTTTCTGTACTACAGTCCTGTTTAATTTTGTTTTCTATCTACTGCTTAAACAGGTCTAAGTCAGGGCCCAGAGTTGAAGCAGGTCGTCCAGGTGGACTCTGGGAAAGATGCAGTCCTAGAGTGCTCTGTGAACATCAGTGAGAAATCCCCTGGTAATGTAAACATAGAGAAGGTCGTGTGGTGGAGGCTGGATCAGAATGGTCTTCACAAAGGTGGACCTGTGTTCATATGCAACATATTCAATCAACCATCCTCCAATCCCAGGTTGCAGCTGAACCCAAAATATCAGCTTCCCATGCCACCTGCCAATGAGAGAGACAAAGTTGTGTCCCTGTTGGTCAAAGAAACCCAGCCTGAAGACGAGGGTCCGTATGAGTGTGTGGTGAACACTGACAGTGGAATCACACATTGTAACTTCATGCTGAAGGTCACAGGTAAGCTCACAGGTAACCTCACAGGTCAGCTCACAGGTCAGCTCAAAGCTTTTGGACTCAAATGTTTATAGGTAGGGCCCTGAGTATTTCCCAGTCAGGAAAAACGAAGGGCTAAAATAACACATCCTAGATCTGAATGAATGAAATATTCTTATTAAATTCTTTTTTCTTTACATAGTTGAATGTGCTGACAACAAAATCACACATTGTCAATGGAAATCAAATTTATCAACCCATGGAGCTCTGGATTTGGAGTCACACTCAAAATTAAAGTGGAAAACCACACTACAGGCTGATCCAACTTTGATTTAATGTCCTTAAAACAAGTCAAAATGAGGCTCAGTAGTGTGTGTGGCCTCCACGTGCCTGTGTGACCTCCCTACAACCCCTGGGCATGCTCCTGATGAGGTGGTGGATGGTCTCCTGAGGGATCTCCTCCCAGACTGGGACTAAAGCATCCGCCAACTACTGGACAGTCTGTGGTGCAACGTGGCGTTGGTGGATGGAGCGAGACATGATGTCCCAGATGTGCTCAATTGGATTCAGGTCTGGGGAACGGGCGGGCCAGTCCATAGCATCAATGCCTTCCTCTTGCAGGAACTGCTGACACACTCCAGCCACATGAGGTCTACAATTTTCTTGCATTAGGAGGAACCCAGGTTCAACCGCACCAGCATATGGTCTCACAAGGGGTCTGAGGATCTCATCTCGGTACCTAATAGCAGTCAGGCTACCTCTGGCGAGCACATGGAGGGCTGTGCGGCCCCCCAAAGAAATGCCACCCCACACCATGACTGACCCACCGCCAAACCGGTCATGCTGGAGGATGTTGCAGGCAGCAGAAAGTTCTCCACGGCGTCTCCAGACTGTCACGTCTGTCACATGTGCTCAGTGTGAACCTGATTTCATCTGTGAAGAGCACAGGGCGCCAGTGGCGAATTTGCCAATGTTGGTGTTCTCTGGCAAATGCCAAACGTCCTGCACGGTGTTGGGCTGTAAGCACAACCCCCTCCTGTGGACGTCGGGCCCTCATACCACCCTCATGGAGTCTGTTTCTGACCGTTTGAGCAGACACATGCACATGCTGGAGGTCATTTTGCAGGGCTCTGGCAGTGCTCCTCCTTGCACAAAGGCGGAGGTAGCGGTCCTGCTGCTGGGTTGTTGCCCTCCTACGGCCTCCTCCACGTCTCCTGATGTACTGGCCTGTCTCCTGGTAGCGCCTCCATGCTCTGGACACTACTCTGACAGACACAGCAAACCTTCTTGCCACAGCTCGCATTGATGTGCCATCCTGGATGAGCTGCACTACCTGAGCCACTTGTGTGGGTTGTAGACTCCGTCTCATGCTACCACTAGAGTGAAAGCACCGCCAGCATTCAAAAGTGACCAAAACATCAGCCAGGAAGCATAGGAACTGAGAAATGGTCTGTGGTCACGACCTGCAGAACCACTCCTTTATTGGGGGTGTCTTGCTAATTGCCTATATTCCATTTGCACAACAGCATGTGACATTTATTGTCAATCAGTGTTGCTTCCTAAGTGGACAGTTTGATTTCACAGAAGTGTGATTGACTTGGAGTTACATTGTTGTTTAAGTGTTCCCTTTATTTTTTTGAGCAGTGTAGTTTTGAATTCAAAGTGCCTTCCTCACACCCTAACACTGACCATTTAGTATTCTCCTTTTTGCATCATGATTTCCACTGTGCAGAGGATCCATCAAGAATTCTTGCTTTTCTCACATTAACCTCTGTTAGTATCCAATATAAATTGACTTACCCTACAAACATGACCTAATTGATTGCATACCTGAATGTGACGTGATTTTCATTTATAATGATTCTGATTTTGTGTGTTAGTGTTACAGTACGAGCCCAGCACTGAAAAGGAGATTCCAAAGAACAGTTACATGAGTGTGGCTGCTGTATGTGTGGTAGTAGGCTCTCTTGCCATTGGACTGCTGCTTCTCAAGCTGTTTCAAGCCAGAAGACTCAGACAAGGTGAGCACCCAGGGTCATGTCCATTAGGGCACTCTGTTGCAAAACGCTTCAAGAAGTTATTAAGATAGTTCCTCCCCATTTCAGACTGCTTCTTTCCAGTTCATGCCTAGTGAACATGACCCTGCTTTTCACAGTCTCCACAGAAAGAATGTGGAGGTCTGGGAAGATTAGTTAAGTACTTCCTGTCCTAGCTAAATGCCATGAAATTTTAATTTGACTAGGCAAGTCAGTTAAGAACAAATTCTAATTTTCAATAACGGCCTAGGAACAGTGGGTTAACTGCCTGTTCAGGTGCAGAACAACAGATTTGTACCTTGTCAGCTTGGGGATTCGATCTTGCAACCTTTCAGTTATTAGTCCAACACTCTAACCCCTGTAAAAGGTTACTTCTGGTTTCTCTTTCCAGATGAACCCTTGATACAAGAGGACTCTGTTGTGCCAGAAGGTATGTTTGAGTATGTTATTTGTCTACCTAATGGAAGAGGATTCCTGTCCAAACTATCAAAGTGTATCAAATGTCTGTAAAATGCACTTTATAAAATGTCTCACCAACCACCAGGCTACCCTGCCGCCCCAGGGTAGCCTGGTGGTTGGTGAGACATTTTATAAAGTGCATTTTACAGACATTTGATACACTTTGATAGTTTGGACAGGAATCCTCTTCCATTAGAGCGTTGGACTAGTAACCGGAAGGTTGCAAGTTCAAAACCCCCGAGCTGACAAGGTACAAATCTGTCGTTCTGCCCCTGAACAGGCAGTTAACCCACTGTTCCTAGGCCGTTATTGAAAATAAGAATTTGTTGACTTGCCTAGTTAAATAAAGGTTAAACATTTTTAAAATTCCGGGCATTCTCGTGGTTGACAGGCTGCATCACATCCGGCTGTGATTGGTAGTCTCATAGGGCGGCGCACAATTGGCCCAGCGTTGTCCGGGGTAGGCCATCATTGTAAATACGAATTTGTTCTTAACTGACTTGCCTAGTTAAATTGAAAAAATAACAGTGTTCCTATTGTCCCCTGTGGAACCAGAGCCTCAGGATACAGCAGTCCCAGCAGAGCACAACCCCAGCACCAGGACAGGACCGTTTCCGTAGCGACAGATGTATTATCAGGGGTGCCATGGGCTCTCTTCTCTGTCGATGTCATGTCTGCTCTGTCTCTCACGTCACATCGCTAACTGAATGTGAATGCTTTGCCTGGAGGAGGGAGCAATCTGGCTCAACACTATTCTGTTCCCCCTCTGCAGGAGAAATGGAGTGCACGCATTGTCCTGCTACCAAGCTAATTGTTAGCAGCATTGTCTGTAGTTGTTAATCACACCAGACTATTCTTTCATAATTGTTTTATATATTGTAACTAAAACCTGATATGAAACAAATGCACATATTTAGTGGACATTGATTTGACAGTGAAGACACTAGTGTGATACAGTAGCAGTGTGTGAAATTGATCTTGACAGAACACCTTTACTTTGTGCATCACAATTTGAAGAAGTCATTTATTCAGAAGCCAATATTGTGTTTTAGTTCATTTGAGTTGACAAATGCCATGTTTTTTATTGTTACAAAGTGGGATTCAAATTTATTTAATTGTCATTTTTTTGTAAACAATCTACATAAAATACTCTGTCAAAGTGGAAGAAAAAATAACCTAAAAATACTGTAGCGACCCAAACAGCTGTGTTATGTATTATGCTGTTGGTGTTGTTGTACTTACCAGTACGCAGTGTTCGCGGGGTCCGACATGCCAGTCAATCTGCTATCTGCCAACCACGGGAATGCCTGGAATGTTCTTGTGCCGGGCATCCTGGTGGCTGGTGGAGCATCGCAGGTTTAAGGCCATGTTTAGCCATTGTTCTCTCTCTTACTTCTGGTCTTCACAAGAGATGGTCACGGTTGTTTATATGGATATCCTTCATTTATTTGGTGTGGGCTATGGCCGAACAGTAGCCTGTGTGGAGTTGGGTTAATAAACCGTGAATTCGTCAACTCAACCCTCTGGACAATTGTATCTTTATGATCTAGCCAGGTCATTACAATACCTTTAAGTATTCAACCCCCTGAGTCGATACATAGTAGAAACACCAGCTGTGGGTCTTCCTGGGTAAGTAAGAGCTTTGTACACCTGTATTGTGCAACATTATTCCCTTATTATTTTCAGAATTCTTCAGGTTTTTGGGATCTTGGCTAAACAGCAATTTTCAAGTCTTGCCATAGATTTTCAAGCAGATTTAAGTACAAAACTGTAACTTGGCCAGTCAGGAACGTTCACTGTCTTCTAGGTAAGCTACTCCAGTGTAGATTTGGCCTTGTGTTTTAGGTTATTGTCCTGCTGAAAGGTGAATTCCTTGACCAGTGTCTGGTGTAAAGCAGACAGGTTTTCCTCCAGGATTGTACCTGTGCCGAGCTCCATCCCGTTTCTTTTTATCCAGTATTTGCCGACGTCAAGCCTACCCGTACCATATTTCATATTTTCGCTGTCAATTAGGTTATTATTTTGGAATCACTTCAATGTTGTTGATCCATCCTCAGTTTTCTCCCATCACAGCCATTGAACTCGGTAGCTGTATTATAAAAACACCAATGGGCTGATGGTATTTGTATTTAATAAAGATCCCCATTAGTTCCTGCCAAGGCAGCAGCTGCTCTTCCTGGGGTCCAGGAACATTAAGGCAGTTATATACAATTTTAAAATATTACATGACATTACATTTCATAACACTTTTCACAACACATTAAGTGTGTTCCCTCAGGCCACTACTCTACTATCACATATCTACAATACAAAATCTATGTGTACGTGTGTGCAGAGTGCGTGTCTTATCATGTGTACAGTATGTGTCTCTGTGCCTGTGTATCTTCACACTCCACTGTTCCATCAGGTGTATTTTTATCTGATTTCTACTGCTTGCATCAGTTACCGGATGTGGAATAGAATAGCCATGTAGTCATGGCTCCATGAAGTACTGTGCGGCTCCCATAGTCTGTTCTGGATTGTAAAAAGACCCTTGGTGGCATGTCTTGTGGGCTATGCATGGGTGTCCGAGCTGTGTCTCAGTACTTTAAACAGACACCTCGGTGCATTCAGCATGTCAACACTTCTTACTGAAACAAGCACAACAAATCTCTCCACTTTGTGCCACGAGAGATTTACATGCATATTGTTGTGTCTTTACTATGAATTATATGATATGACATGCTATTTTATCAAATTAATTCTCTAATTAATATTACATGATTAAACTAATCATGTAAATGTAATTAACTAGGAAGTCGGGGGAACCCCGGAAGAATGTTTATAGAGCTGTTGTCTTCCAAATAAACACTTAAAGATCTGTTAATCTTTTATATCAATAGCAGTCAATTATTAATTGTCACCTTATTCAGTCTCATCTGAACGTCGTAAAATTATTGGTTATCGTCACGAACCCTGGCTAACAAGTTGAATCAGCAATACAACATTTGGTTTAATTATTTATTTACTAAATACCTAAATAAATCACACAGACTTACATATGCACAGGATGAATCTGAGGAATAAAAGGATTGGTTCTCTATCGGACCTTATGAAGCTATGCTATCGTCAATTCGGAATCTTATGCAATTCTAAATAACCACCCATTCGGAAAAAGGAAAATGCAAGAATTTTTTTTACTCTGAGCTGCGCTTCGATAGATTGGTCGAAGATGGAAGGCTGGGTTGACCAGCAGAGATCTATCTCCCTTGTCCTTTGAAGAATATTTCTGGGCGGATACGTTGTAGTCTGTCGTCGTGTGGTAGAATGGATACGTTGTAGTACCCTGTCGTTCTGAAGAGTTTGTCCGTCCTTTCCTAGGCTACGAACGTTTACAGTTGCTGCTGATAATTCGACATCTAGGATGTATCACTTCTTTAGTGAATAAGAGTTCAAAGTTCATACCAAGTTGCCATACTCAGCTCGTGCTATATTCTGGCTGGTGTAGTCAATTCATCTTTCCAGCGTGGTGATCGTCACCTTCACGTTGAAATTAGCCCTTTTGAACGTATGGACACCAGTCCTACGTCGTCGGGAACTAAAGTTAATTTTGATAGGTTGTAGTTGATATTAGCCCTTTTAAACGTATGGACATAAGTCCTCACGTCATCGGGAACCCAAGGTTGACTTTCGTCAACGGGCTTTTGTAACGGGGGATTGAAGGGTGTTTCATATTTCTCAACCAATGTCTGTTCACTTGGGCGTGGCCACTGAGTGATCATAGTTTACTTTAAGAAAACAATTGTTTCATTTAGAAGCTAAAATTACATTTCAAATTTTCACAAATAGTTTCATATTTAAAAATGAAAATTGCACAAGAATTCCATGTGAATCTGATAACTAGAATGTGTAGACTTTCCAAGATACAATTTATGTCGTCCTATCATCAGATATAATATCCTAGACAACAACTGATCTGACATCATATTCTTTAAGTACCAATGGACACTTTCAACTGGTTGGATTACAGAAAGATAGTTTTTTCCCCCAACCGTTTGATTTTACATTACTGTCTCTATGTTAACAAAGGACTTTCTAAGAGTCCATTCTGAAGAGTGGAGAGAAAAAGGGGGAAAGGTATTTATGGGGAGTCATAAACCTCCCCCAACAGGGCAACGTCATGACAAAATTATTAATGTGAGCTCTCCATGTACATTTAAGGGCTAGTCGTGCTGCTCTGTTCTGAGCCTATTGTAATGTTCCAATGTCCCTCTTTGTGGCACCTGACCACACAACTGAACACTAGTCCAGGTGCGACAAAACTAGTGCCTGTAGGACCTGCCTTGTTGATAGTGTTGTTAAAAAGGCAGAGTGCACTTTATTATGGACAGAATTCTCCCCATTTTAGCTACTCTTTACAATTTACAATCCGAGGTTACTGCAAGCAGTTTAGTCACCTCAACTTGCTCAATTTCCACATTTAATTGAGGTTTAGTGAATGATTTGTCCCAAATACAATGCTTTTAGTTTTTGAAATATTTAGGACTAACTTATTCCTTGCCACCCATTCTGAAACTAACTGCAGCTCTTTGTTAAGTGTTGCAGTAGTTTCACTCGCTGTAGTAACTGACGTGTTTGTGTTGAGTCATCCTCATACATAGACACACTGGCTTTGAAAAAAATGGAATTCCTGATTCTACTGGATTATGTTGGAGAGGCTTCCATTAAATAACACCCTCTATGTTCTGTTGTCAGGTAACTCTTTATCCACAATATAGCAAGTGTAAAGCCAGCAGCTGACTATGATCGATAATGTCAAAAGCCGTACTGAAGTCTAGCAAAACAGCTCCCACAATCTTTTTATCATCAATTTCAGTCAGCCAATCGTCAGTCATTTGTGTAAGTGCCGTGCACGTTGAATGCTCTTCCCTATAAGCATGCTGAAAGTCTTTTGTCAATTTGTTTACTGTAAAACAGCATTGTATCTGGTCAAATACACATGTTTCTAAAAGTTTATTAAGGGTTGTGTTAGCAGTTGATGTTATTCTTTATTAACACAGACCCCAAGTAAATCAGGGGGAGGAAAATAGGTTTATTCGAAGAGAACAAATCATACGGGGAGGTAGATGGTCATTCTCCCCTGTCCTCAGTGATGCTCTCCCAGTGATTCTCCCCTGTCCTCAGTGATGCTCTCCCAGTGATTCTCCCCTGTCCTCAGTGATTCTCTCCCAGTGATTCTCCCCTGTCCTCAGTGATGCTCTCCCAGTGATTCTCCCATGTCCTCAAAGATGCTCTCCCAGTGATTCCCCCCTGTCCTCAGTGATGCTCTCCCAGTGATTCTCTCCTGTCCTCAGTGATGCTCTCCCAGTGATTCTCCCCTGTCCTCAGTGATGCTGTCCCAGTGATTCTTCCCTGTCCTCAGTGATGCTCTCCCAGTGATTCTCCCCTGTCCTCAGTGATGCTCTCCCAGTGATTCTCTCCTGTGGTTCTCCACAGAACAAAGGGACAGGGTGTAGTTTATAACCCAGCCCTATCCTGTGCTTGACCAATTAGAATTACTTGCAATAAAACGGTATCCTATTTCAGGTTGGACCAATGGGAACGTGCCACACCGTAAGTTCAGGACTGACATTCCTAACAGATGTTGAACTGAAAACCAACTATTTCCATAGATAATTCCCTATTGCAGAAAAACCACTATTTCCATTGATCGTTGTTACTCTATTGACTTCTCGTCCTCTGTCTCTGCATTGTGTATTTATCTTCGAGATATTCTTATTGTTGGTAACAGGCTGATTGGTCAGCTATTTGAGCGGTAAAGAGGGCTTTACTATTCTTGAGTAGGGGAATTACTTTTGCTTCCCTCCAGACCTGAGGGCACACACTTTCTAGTAAGCTTAGATTGAAGATATGACAAATAGGAGTGGCAATATGGTCCGCTATTATTTTCAGTCATTTTCCATCCAAGTTGTCAGACCCCTGTGGCTTGTCACTGTTGATGGTGACATCCCTAAGCAGTTCCCTCCCTATCCTCCAGTTCAGAAGGACGACTGTATCTTTGGTGTGTCTGGGCCAGTGAAGACTCCTGAGGGGAGGATGGCTCATAATAATGGCTGAAATTTTGTCAATGGAGTGGTATCAACCATATGGAAACCATGTCTTTGATGTGTTTGATACCATTCCATTTACTCCATTCCAGACATTACTATGAGTCATCCTCCCCTCATCAGCCTCCACTGGTCTGGGTGGTTTAATACATCATCCACAGCATTTATTAACTTGACCATGCTTAACGAGATATTAAACGTCTGATTTGTTATTGTTAGCCATCTACCAATCACTGCCCTTTATGAGGCTTTAGAAACCCTCCGTGGTCGTTCTAGTTGAATCTCTGCTTGAAACTCCCTACTTGACTTAGGGATCTTACAGATAAGGACAGAGGAAAGGGTAGTCATTCAAACATGATGTCAACCAGTGGAGACCTGTCATTCAGGGCAGGTGGGGCAGGGCCCACACTTTTTTGGGGGGGTGGGGGTCTTGCCTGTTTTGTATGTTATTTGGGCATTAATACGTGACACATATCAGTTTGCAAACAATGTAAAAAAAAAAGTAATTGAGTTAATAAATCCGCATAAAAACATGATCTCTTTTTTGCTTTCTTGAGTAAGGCAGCTCCAAAATGCAGGTGTTTCAGCCTAGCTCAGTGCTTTCTGTGGTGGTGGGGCAGCCAGTGGAAAATACAGAGCGTTGCGCCTGATTGGCTCAGTTTTCTGTCATGATTGGCTCAGTTTTCTGTCACTCAAAGGACAGTACGTCATCCCCAATTCTAAGGCTGGAGCTCCTTGTTACCTCATATCCCAGCGATTATGCCTTGCATTACGCCTGGGAAGAAACATTTGCTCAACTTGCCATTGGTTCAACCATTGGCTCAACTTACCCCATGGCCATTGGCTCAACTTACCCCATGGCCATTGGCTCAACTTACTCAAGGCAAACATGTTGACTAAATTAGCCCACACAGCTACAAGGATGCACTTTCATGCTAGGTTTACGACCTCATATTGAAGCTTATAGAGACCTCAACAGATGTGTAGAACAATCTTAAAATTATCTACTTTGGTTTAGAAACCAGCATCATGAAACCTCTAGTGTTTTAGATGTTATATACGTGTTATCAGAACTATTGCATTTGTGGTTTCTATCTGATTTAACTTGAGATTAATGAAATTATAACTTTACATTCTGACCTGGACACATGGTGGCCTCGCGCTATTAGACTTTCGCGTGCACCAATGACAGTGGGCATTCATGCTGGGATTGTAGGCCAATTTGGAACTCTAGAATGACTTACATTACCAGTCATGCTATATTATGTAAGATGAATTTAGTTCTTATGTGTTAATTAACCAATTCAATTTAAAACACTCTGTCCGTTTCTGAGAATTTGTAAGATCCTTATTTGCATAAAATAGACAGAGACCAGTCAACCAAAATTAGCCAATAGCGTTTATTCCAGAGAGCTCTGGTCATAATACCATGTACATTGGTTTATGTACCTCACATTTTGTCCAATAGCTCTTTAGATTTCCCTCCTCTTCTCCGACAAAGAAAAAGCAGCTTCAAAAGTCCATTCCAACCCCTTAACGCACATACATTACACACTAAATCTGGATTATCTCCTGAAGTCTCATCACAGTTTATTACCACTTAGCTGACAGCTCCAGTCCCCCCCAGATACGGAAAACCTGGAGGGGTTCTCGCTCTCTTATTTTATATCCACAGAGTTATAGCTGAGTCGGTTCAAACATAGTTTAAGGATCCTCTTTGTTTTTGTTAGGCACACACATGCATTCCTCTCGTCCCCCCTCCAACCCAGTTGGAGCTATGTTTATTATTTTTAATTACTCCTTGTTCATGCTACATAACCTCTAATCCTAATGGTTAAGTTTCTGGGTAGAATTATTTAATAATTTATCTTAAACCTTGATAAAATATCTTAACAATTATCCAATCTGCTGGCATGGAATTTTGTGATACTGTATCATATTGCATCTCATAAAGCAAAGAGTTCCAGAGGAGAAGTGCTGATATGAATAAGATTATATGGACAGAACGGCTACTCTTAGACTCTTTGATTGCAAAATTCTGGTAACTTTACCAAATTCTCTAGCTTTTACAGGAATCACAATATGGGCAATGGAAAATGATGGGGACCCCTGTAAATAATTAGCAATGGAGCAAGGTTCGACTTTAGTACATGTCAATAGTCATGGGGTGCTGAATGTTTCATTGCTGAATCATAGAGCTCTAATCTGGCTCACTTTCATCTATCATAGATCGCAGGAGCAGGGACACATCCCATCAAAGCTCGCAGGGACACATACCATCAGAGCTCGCAGGGACCCATCCTGTCAGCTTGTAGGGACCCATCCTGTCAGAGCTCGCAGGGACCCATCCTGTCAGAGCTCGCAGGGACACATCCTGTCAGAGCTCGCAGGGACCCATCCTGTCAGAGCTCGCAGAGACCCATCCTGTCAGAGCTCGCAGGGACCCATCCTGTCAGAGCTTGCAGGGACCCATCCTGTCAGAGCTCGCAGAGACCCATCCTGTCAGAGCTCGCAGGGACCCATCCTGTCAGAGCTCGCAGGGACCCATCCTGTCAGAGCTCGCAGGGACCCATCCTGTCAGAGCTCGCAGGGACCCATCCTGTCAGAGCTCGCAGGGACCCATCCTGTCAGAGCTCGCAGGGACCCATCCTGTCAGACCTCGCAGGGACCCATCCTATCAGAGCTCATAGGAGCAGGGACCCGTCCCGTAAGAGGTCCCATCAGAGATCACAGGAGCAGGGACGCGTCCCGTCAGAGCTCACAGGAGCAGGAACACGTTCCGTCAGAGCTCACAGGAGCAGGGACACATCCCGTCAGAGCTCACAGGAGCAGGAACACGTCCCGTCAGAGCTCACAGGAGCAGGGACACATCCCGTCAGAGCTCACAGGAGCAGGGACACATCCCGTCAGAGCTCACAGGAGCATGAACACGTCCCATCAGAGCTCACAGGAGCAGGAACACGTTCCGTCAGAGCTCACAGGAGCAGGAACACGTCTCATCAGAGCTCACAGGAGCATGAACACGTCCCATCAGAGCTCACAGGAGCAGGAACACGTTCCGTCAGAGCTCACAGGAGCAGGAACTCGTTCCGTCAGAGCTCACAGGAGCAGGAACACGTTCCTTCAGAGCTCACAGGAGCAGGAACACGTTCCGTCAGAGCTTACAGGAGCAGGAACACATCCCGTCAGAGCTCACAGGAGCAGGAACACATCCCGTCAGAGCTCACAGGAGCAGGAACACGTCCCATCAGAGCTCACAGGAGCAGGGACACATCCCATCAGAGCTCACAGGAGCAGGAACACATCCCGTCAGAGCTCACAGGAGCAGGAACACATCCCGTCAGAGCTCACAGGGACACATCCCATCAGAGCTCGCAGAGACCCATCCTGTCAGAGCTCACATGGACCCATCCTGTCAGAGCTCGTAGGGACCCATCCTGTCAGAGCTCGCAGGAGCAGGGACACATCCCGTCAGAGCTCACAGGAGCAGGAACATGTCCCATCAGAGCTCACAGGAGCAGGAACATGTCCCATCAGAGCTCACAGGAGCAGGAACACATCCCATCAGAGCTCACAGGAGCAGGGACACATCCCATCAGTCATTAAGCATCTCACAAAGTAAGGTTTGTCCTTATGAAATTGGAGTTGGGTGAGAAAGAATATTAAAGATGGTCCAATGGGCATGGTGTGAAGCCTCTCTCTTTGTGTCAGTCTGCTAAATCTCCTGATGTCCTCTAGGGTGAGATTCAGGTCCTGCTGAACAACTTGCAGCAGGAGATTAAGTACATGCAGGGGCAGCTCAATACCAGGATATCATCCCTGCGCAGAGGGTGGGCATCCCTGCAACCCTCCCAACAGTCAGCGTCCCTGCGACCAATGCAATGCTCCAACACCATCTCCAATCACCCCCATGGTGGGACCAATGTGGAATGGTGGAGTGAATACCACATGTGGAGATTTCTACTGCAAGAGAAAGGGTAATTTAAGCTTTATTTTATGAGTAATGAAATTGCTACTCCCGAGTGGTGAAGCGGTCTAAGGCACTGCATCTCAGTGCTAGAGGCGTCACTACAGACACCCTGGTTCGAATCCAGGCTGTATCACAACCGGCCGTGATTGGGAGTCCCATAGGGCGGCGCACAATTGGCCCAGTGTCGTCCGGGTTTGGCCGGTGTAGGCCGTCATTGTACATAATAATGTGTTCTTAACTGACTTGCCTAGTTAAATAAAGGATAAATAAAAATACATAAAAAATGTAATTAGTGGTTGTTCTGTATGGTGACATGAGTGGAGTGGACTGACTTCTCCCACTTGTCACAGATACCTGGAGTAGATGTGGTGCATTGTTCCATAATGACCATCACCGAGGCCAACCCTCAGAGCCAGACTGGCAGCCGGCCGGGGGCTGAGCCTGAGACACCTGCTGTAGCACTTCAGAACAGTGGATGATGGATCTTCAGGAGAGGGAAGTAGATTCATCTATCTGATGAGAAAGACCACTCCTTAAGGAACCTGTTTAAATATTCTTTGTAGACACAAAACTGACCCCAAGGCTGAGGTATTCACTTTATATCATGTCAGTTAAAAATAGCCTCTGATCATTGTATTTTAACTGTGAGAATGGTACTAATCATTTGGAGAATTTGTTGATGTGGTTTACAGAACAAGCCTGTACCACCACCTCCCCCGATGGGAATGTATCTGGGGAACTCTGGTCTTCCCAAAGGGGGGAATCCTTACTTCAGGAAAGCAGGTGAATATGGTTTAATTGAAATACTGTGCCAGCCAATTATCGCTTTCTCTGGTGATCTCCTGCCTGCTAACATCTTTCCTCTAGTCTAACAGCAGGTCTATGGGAAAAATATCCCAGGATGCTCTACTCTGATGGGACCACCTCAACACCATCAAGCCAGCTCCGTTGACAGTTCCCTGCCCAACACTCCACCTTCGTGGCACAGATGACAGAAACTTGCCCCTGGAACTCTACCCTACTTTGGTATGAATCCTTCCTTCCTGGGGCGGCAGGGTAGCCTAGTGGTTAGAGCATTGGACTTGTAACCGAAAGGTTGCAAGTTCAAATCCCAGAGCTGACAAGGTACAAAATCTGTCGTTCTGCCCCTGAACAGGCAGTTAACCCACTGTTCCTAGGCCGTCATTGAAAATAAGAATTTGTTCTTAACTGACTTGCCTAGTAAAATAAAGGTAAAATAAAAATAAAATAAAAATGAATCCTTCCAAAGTTAATTGATTTCATAAACGGAGCTTTTTACAGTTGCATAGCAAGTGGTTGAAGTAGCAGCACTGTTTTTCATTTTGTCTCACAGGCCATTTGCCCAGAGGGACCATATCCATACATGAATATTTCAGACTTCAGCATAGAAAAACGACTGAAAAAAGTATCCCTCTCTACTTCATGTCTTGATGTTCACATTAATTTAATATACTGTATGTTCTATCATCATTTATAGTTGCTATATGTTGCATACTGTACAGATGTACAATATGTAAATCAATATTTTATTAATATATGAACGTGCATTACAAAAATATAGAAAAGCATTTTTAATGTACCACCATATACAGCATCTCAATATACAACTTTATGTATGGGTACCTCACTTGAGATCAGTGATGAACTGTTTTCTAATAGGATATTTCCTGTATCAGGTTTAGCTCCAGTGTTTGGCCCAGAAATGTTTCCTTTTGTGTTTCCAGCTCTCTGAGGCCTGGCCCTCAAAAGTACCCAAATTGTTGGCTTTATGCAGACACCTCTCCCCCCCACTAGAGAGAGTTGTTCTCACACCCTGACTTGAAGTTTACCAACAGTAGGTGCTGTGTGCACTGTCTTTAGTTCCAGACCCATTCTAACCTGATTCAATAAGCAATTGACCAGACCCACTCTAACCTGATTCAATAAGCAACTGACCAGACCCACTCCAACCTGATTCAACAAGCAATTGACCAGACCCACACTAATCTGATTCAACAAGCAATTGACCAGACCCACACTAACCTGATTCAACAAGCAACTGACCAGACCCACACTAACCTAATTCAACAAGCAACTGACCAGACCCACTCTAACCTGATTCAACAAGCAACTGACCAGACCCACTCTAACCTGATTCAACAAGCAACTGACCAGACCCACACTAACCTGATTCAACAAGCAACTGACCAGACCCACTCTAACCTGATTCAATAAGCAATTGACCAGACCCACTCTAACCTGATTCAACAAGCAACTGACCAGACCCACTCTAACCTGATTCAACAAGCAACTGACCAGACCCACTCTAACCTGATTCAACAAGCAACTGACCAGACCCACTCTAACCTGATTCAATAAGCAATTGACCAGACCCACTCCAACCTGATTCAATAAGCAATTGACCAGACACACTCTAACCTCATTCAACAAGCAACTGACCAGACCCACTCTAACCTGATTCAATAAGCAATTGACCAGACCCACACTAACCTAATTCAACAAGCAACTGACCAGACCCACTCTAACCTGATTCAACAAGCAACTGACCAGACCCACTCTAACCTGATTCAACAAGCAACTGACCAGACCCACACTAACCTGATTCAACAAGCAACTGACCAGACCCACTCTAACCTGATTCAATAAGCAATTGACCAGACCCACTCTAACCTGATTCAACAAGCAACTGACCAGACCCACTCTAACCTGATTCAACAAGCAACTGACCAGACCCACTCTAACCTGATTCAACAAGCAACTGACCAGACCCACTCTAACCTGATTCAATAAGCAATTGACCAGACCCACTCCAACCTGATTCAATAAGCAATTGACCAGACACACTCTAACCTCATTCAACAAGCAACTGACCAGACCCACTCTAACCTGATTCAATAAGCAATTGACCAGACCCACTCTAACCTGATTCAATAAGCAATTGACCAGACCCACTCTAACCTGATTCAACAAGCAATTGACCAGACCCACTCTAACCTGATTCAATAAGCAATTGACCAGACACACTCTAACCTGATTCAATAAGCAATTGACCAGACCCACTCTAACCTGATTCAATAAGCAATTTACCATGGTCTTCAATTTAGACCATAATTATTGAATCAGGTGTGTATACACACTTCCTCCACAGTGTAGCTTTCTAAGGGAGATGTCATGTTATATAATTTGCTGTTAAATATGTTGTGGTGAGGTTATGTTATGTGGTGAACCATTCACCTCTATGTCTGGGAGTAGAGGATATGTTATGTGGTGAACCATTCACCTCTATGTCTGGGAGTAGAGGTTATGTCATGTGGTGAACCATTCACCTCTATGTCTGGGAGTAGAGGATATGTTATGTGGTGAACCATTCACCTCTATGTCTGGGAGTAGAGGATATGTTATGTAGTGAACAGTGGTGGAACAAATACCCAACTGTCATACTTGAGTAAAAGTAAAGATACCCTAATAGAAAATGACTCAAGTCAAGGTGAAAGCCAACCAGTAAAATACTATTTGAGTAAAAGTCTAAAAGTATTTTGTTTTAAGTATACTTATTTATCAAAGGTAAATGTAATTGCTAAAATATAAGTAATTTCACATTCCTTATATTAAGCAAACCAGACGGCACAATTTAAGTACTTTTGGGTGTCAGGGAAAATGTATGGAGTAAAAAGTACATTATTTTCTTTAGGAATGTAGTGAAGTAAAAGTAATCAAAAATATAAAGAGTAAAGTACAAATAACTAAAAATAACTACTTAAGTAGTACTTTAAAGTATGTTTACACCACTGGTAGTGAACCATTCACCCCTTTCATGTATGGGACTAGAGGATATGTTATGTAGTCAGTGGTGTAAAGTACTTAGGTAAAATACTTTAAAGTGCTACTGTTTTGGGGTATCTGTACTTTACTTTACTATTTATATTTTTGACTACTTTTATTTCACTACATTCTTGAATATAAATATTTTTACTCCATACATTTTCATTGACACCCAAAAGTACTACATTTTGAATGCTTAGCAGGACAGGAAAATTGTCAAATTCACACACTTATCAACTGATCATCCCTGTCAATCCCTACTGCCTCTGATCTGGCGGACTCACTAAACACAACTGCTTCATTTGTAAATTATGTCTGAGTGTTGGAGTGTACCCCTGGCTTTGCGTAAATTAAAAAATCAAGAAAATGGTGCCATCTGGTTTGCTTAATATAAGGAATTTTAAATGATTTATACTTTTATTTTTCATACTTAAGTATATTTTAAACCAAATACTTTTAGACTTGTATTAAAGTAGAACTTTACTGGGTGACTACTTTTACTTGAGTCATTTTCTATTAAGGTATCTTTACTTTTACTCAAGTATGACAGTTGGGTACTTTTTCCGCCACTGTATGTAGTGAACCATTCACCTCTATCATGTCTGGGAGTAGAGGATATGTTATGTAGTGAACCATTCACCTCTATCATGTCTGGGAGTAGAGGATATGTTATGTAGTGAACCATTCACCTCTATCATGTCTGAGAGTAGAGGATATGTTATGTAGTGAACCATTCACCTCTATCATGTCTGAGAGTAGAGGATATGTTATGTAGTGAACCATTCACCTCTATCATGTCTGAGAGTAGAGGATAAGTTATGTAGTGAACCATTCACCTCTATCATGTCTGGGAGTAGATGATATGTTATGTAGTGAACCATTCACCTCTATCATGTCTGAGAGTAGAGGATATGTTATGTAGTGAACCATTCACCTCTATCATGTCTGGGAGTAGAGGATATGTTATGTAGTGAACCATTCACCTCTATCATGTCTGGGAGTAGAGGATATGTTATGTAGTGAACCATTCACCTCTATCATGTCTGGGAGTAGAGGATATGTTATGTAGTGAACCATTCACCTCTATCATGTCTGAGAGTAGAGGATATGTTATGTAGTGAACCATTCACCTCTATCATGTCTGAGAGTAGAGGATATGTTATGTAGTGAACCATTCACCTCTATCATGTCTGAGAGTAGAGGATATGTTATGTAGTGAACCATTCACCTCTATCATGTCTGAGAGTAGAGGATATGTTATGTATGTATGTCGTGAACCATTCACCTCTATCATGTCTGAGAGTAGAGGATATGTTATGTAGTGAACCATTCACCTCTATCATGTCTGAGAGTAGAGGATATGTTATGTAGTGAACCATTCACCTCTATCATGTCTGAGAGTAGAGGATATGTTATGTAGTGAACCATTCACCTCTATCATGTCTGAGAGTAGAGGATATGTTATGTAGTGAACCATTCACCTCTATCATGTCTGAGAGTAGAGGATATGTTATGTAATGAACCATTCACCTCTATCATGTCTGAGAGTAGAGGATATGTTATGTAGTGAACCATTCACCTCTATCATGTCTGAGAGTAGAGGATATGTTATGTATGTATGTAGTGAACCATTCTGGGAGTAGGGAGTCTAGTGTTACGCACATCACCTGAACCCAGGTTGCACATAGAAAGCATCAGTAGAGTTAGAAGTCATTGTTGTCACACACTCTGGTTTGTTATATTTACCTGCCTATAGTCTCCCTAATAACAGGTCACAACAGTGTGAACTAACTTTGAAAAGTTGATGGCGTGTGTCCATTTGAAGTGGTTGTTGTATCGTACCATTCCAGTTGTACTTGAAGTGACTGTCTTTGAATGACAAACCCACAAATTAATGCTCTGAAAATAATTGTGTTTTGTTGTTTAACCTCATTTATCCCTAACCTATGACTCTATCACACACAAGTAGGCCTACTTTGTGTTCCTATTGGTGGAGAGGTTCTAGAGCAGACACCACTGTGGTATAGACATACTATATATTTCCTGTTATTTGAAGGCTCAGTTTAGTTGTGATGTGAAGCTCATGTTGTTTTAGCACGATGTCTGCATTCTGTCTGTGTTGTGCAATCTTCCTCTGTCTCCTTTGCAGCACCCTGGCTGAGAAAGGTGAGTGGTGTTTATTTAAATTTTCCATTGGGAGGTGATGGAAAGTTTTTGATTTAACATTTAATCTAGTCAGTTTTACACTTTAAAATATATTATGTACATTCGACTCTTGATAAGTGCTCTTTGAATAAATGTGAATTCTTTAAGTACAATACAGTTTTCCAGTCTCATTTCAATGACATGATTTTTAATAGCTTGTTCCTGATAACTGCATGCTCTGGCATGACAGTCCCAAGACATTGCCTTTTTCAGGAGTCCACTGTAATCTAGAGTCCACTGTAATCTAGAGTCCACTGTAATCTAGAGTTGCAATATCATAGATATACAGATGCTGTTTTCAAGTCATTTACTTTTCAAGCGTAATATTCAAATGAGAGTAGTAGATGGTTCCTTGTATTCATAATCCATTTCCAAAAATAGACCCAGACTGTGTGAAACTAGTTTTGGGTAGTAAAGATCTCCTTAACTGGTTAGTATTGGCTTATCCTTAAAACAAAAGATCTGACACATATGTTGTGTGTGTTTTTCTTCCATTCTCCCATCTGCTCATGAAAGGGAGCAAGGGACTGCTGGTCCGAAAGCAGGAGGGAGACACTATGACCATCCACTGCAGCACCTCTCTGCCAGACCAAGAAAACCTGGGTGTGTACATGCGCCTAACAAAAGAGATTCCAGTCCTCTACTTTCACCAGGAATCAAATAAATTAACCCTCCACGAGAGGTTCAAACTCAGATTGACGACTAACGGAAGACTCAACAAAATGGACATCACCATCACAAACCTGACCATAGAAGACTCTGGGGCCTTCTGGTGTGTGTACAGTGTTTATAAGAAAAACAAGATTGAGAAGACTGAGGGCGAAGGAGCTGTTTTGCTGGTGGTGAATGGTGAGTGTCTCAGCCAGTCCTGATTCGTTCCCTAACCTTCCATTTGGCACTTACTGCACCCTTCAATGTTCAAGTTTTTTGTGGTCATATGCTCAAGCACAGTGAAATGCTTAACTTGCCAGCCTTACCCTACAGTGCAGCATTCAATATCAAAATAGTATAACTAATAAGCAATTAAATAGAAAACAACATGAGAAATAAGATAAGGAGCTGGATAAATGGATATGAATGGTAATCACTAATCCATGAACAGCAGTGTAGTGGTAGTGATACATCTAATACAAAGGGGAGCAGTAGTTATGAACCATTTAACAGTCTTATGGTCAGGGGACAGAAGCTGTTTAGGAGCCTGTTGGTCTGAGCCTTGATGGACCGGTACCGTCTGCCGGAAGGCAGTTTTTCTGGCCTTTCACAGCCTGGCATGTATGTCCTGGATACAGATCTGTACGTTGGAAGCTGCTCCACTGGTTATACCTATCCAGATCATACAGATCTGCAAATATTGAATGTTAATGGGGTCAAGAGGAGGGTTAGGGAATGATTCAGGACCATTGTCTTAATGTGATCTCTGAGCAGCACAGTCTCATAGGAACTAATCCTAATTTGAGCTACCAGGCTGTAACTTCTAAACAAGTTCAGACTGGTCAGTTTGTTGAGTTTAATTGGACTGAACTGAATTAAAACGTGTGCTACCCTGGTGTGTTGCTGTGCCACAGATGAGGAGTGTGACCAGAATGACGCATCCTCAGGGCTAGGAATGTCCTGGTATCTAGTCCTGGTCTCAGCTGTCACTGCTGGCTCTGTGCTTCTCCTGAGTCTGCTCATCCTCTTCATCTGGGTCATCCCCAGGGTAAGTACTACAGTAAAGTGTGTGTGCCCACATGAAAAATACTGCAGTTTACCATAGAATACTACAGTAGTGACTATAGAATTTTGTAGTAAATTGTAGTATACTGTACAATACTATACACTGTAGTATCCCTCGATCATGTGTAGTACTTAATGTTGTAGTATACTGCAGTATTATATGAAAAAAACCTGAGTAAATTCTACAGTATTGTCCCCAAAAACACTACAGTCTGCAAAAACACTAGACTTTAATGATAGTAAATACTACAGTATTTAATTGGCATAACCCCTAACCATTCCCCTCCCCATATCCACATTTGTGCTAGGTTAGTTCAGAGCTTCTGCTTTTTTCTATATCTTCTCAGACCCCAGTCCTACCTAACTACAGGTTATGGAAAATGTTCTCTTTTAGTATTTCTCCAGTAGGTTTCCTCAAGGAAAAAGCCTCCACTTCTATGTCAAAGATAATAAAACTAAAATACTATAGTAAATACTACAGTAATGTCCTTAATGGCACAACAGTAAATACTACAGTATATTACAGTCCGCAAAAACACGACAGTAAATACTACAGTATACAATCCGCAAGCACACTGCAGTAAATACTACAGTATACTACAGTAAATACTACACTCTGCAAAAACACTTAATTAAATACTTGATTATATAATACAGTTAATTTACATCATTATTTTTACTATAGTTAACTGCAGATACTAAAGTATAATACAGTAAATACTACTTTAGTATGCAGAAACACTACTGTATATACTACAGTATATTACAGTCCGCAAAAACACTACAGTAAATACTATAGTATAAAATACAGTTTTCTTTTACTACAGTATTTATACTATAGTTAACTGTAAATACTACAGTAAATACTACTTTACTCCACAAAAACACTACAGTGAATACCACAGTATTTATATCATAGTATACTATAGTATTTTTTGTGTGTGTGTGTGTGTAGGTGTTGAAGCTTGTGAATCTGTGTGTAGGTGTTTAAGCTTGTGAATCTGTGTGTAGGTGTTTAAACTTGTGAATCTGTGTGTAGATGTTTGAGTGTGTGTGTCGGGTGGCAAGATTGCCACCTCAGCACTGTCTCCACTGACCTGTCTTTGGTAGGGAAATGCACAGTTTTTAACTTCAGCCTTTTGCTTTGACTGATGGAATCTGTAGGGGAAGTTCTATTATCAGTACTGTCACAACATATTTGACAGGATATAGCTCCGTATACTAGACATGTTCAGTGGTATTGTTTGATTTCATCTACATTGATCGTATTTCATGAGTTATGAACTGCTTCTGGGGAATTGCGCAAATTCTGCCCCTGCATATTCCGTCTCATCTATCTCGCGTGTGCGTGTGTGTGTGTGTGTGTGTGTGTGTGTGTGTGCGTGCGTGCGTGTGTGTGTACAGTATACATGCACATTTTTGACATTTGCAATGTGTTGATGATAATGTTAGTTCAATTAATTTCAATTCCATACACAAGGTATTTACTGAAACACAAGACCCCTTCTGATCCCCCCCCCCCCTTCTAAAGACACGGCGACAGGAAGCCTAGAGGTTAAGAGCGTTGAGCCAGTAACAGAAAAGGCGCTGGTTAGAATCCCCGAGCAGACTTGGTGAAAAATGTGTTGCTGTGCTTTTGAGCAAGGCACTTAACCCTAATTGCTCCTGTAAGTCGCTCTGGATAAGAGTGTCAGTTAAATGTTAATAACATAGCGTACTAATAGTACCTTTTCTGACCAAGATCTCTTGTCTTCCCAGTTAAAGGCATGGCGTGCAACGATTAGACCAACACAGAGCAAGAGTAGCGATGTCTATGAAGACATGCGCACCACCATTAGACGTGCACACCCCCCCCAGATGGGTTATTAGTGATGTTGCACGGCAGCCATCTTTACTTTGGGCACCAACCTAAGACAGGTTGCTACGGGTGTTGCACAGCAGCCATCTTTACTTTGGGCATGACCTTCGGACAGCTTGTTACTGATGATGTACGGCAGCCATCTTTAATTTGGGTCCAAATGGAAGCTCATGTCAGCTGACTAAGAGACAATTATGTAAACATACTGTAATACATGATGTCAACGAAGGACTTTGAAAGATATATTCTCAGGTTGTGTTAAGTAGCAAGGGTTTGCATCAATGATGTACTCTTATGTCAGTCATTCAACCTCAAGGTAAGCTACCTATATACTGTAGCTACTTAAGTACACAGCATTGTATGTGACTGACATCACACATTGTAAATGGTTGTTCATACAGAGGTTTGTTATAGTCCTTGACCCTGACGTAGCAGGGAGAGTCTTGTAATTACAACCACAATTTAACTTGAAAATAGCACTGATTGCTGTGCATGGAATTTCATTGTCTTTAGCTGGACATTCTATTTTTCTTTATAGATTGACAATATATATTTTTAACAACTTTTAAATGTTGAATTGATTCTCTATTGTATATATATGTTTTTACATATTTGATGGCATTGGGCCTATGCCTATTTTTCAGGCGCCAGGCAACTTTTACTGCTATTTTATTGTAATACTTTTGCATTCTTTAGTTCCTGTACTGATCATGTTGTTCCTGTAATGATAGTCTATTTTTTATAATAAATGAGTCATAAGACTTCCAGTTCCGTTTCTGTGGTCATTGTGCCATCTCATGTTTTTCACAACAGTTTTGTGATGTTTTTATTTGAAGAACCCACATCAGCAGGGCTCGTCTCTCTAAAGGAAAACTAGTGTATTTTTTATATTTGCTGGACAGGCTGGGGTTGGTCGGTCCTGCTGTCACCTTACAGCACTTACTGTATGGCCCACTAACTAGCTGGGATCCAATCACAGGTCTACTGTGTTCCCCTTCCATTTACTCCTGTCTCTCTCATTAAATCACCTGCTGTCACCTTACAGCACTTACTGTATGGCCCACTAACTAGCTGGGATCCAATCACAGGTCTACTGTGTTCCCCTTCCATTTACTCCTGTCTCTCTCATTAAATCACCTGCTGTCACCTTACAGCACTTACTGTATGGCCCACTAACTAGCTGGGATCCAATCACAGGTCTACTGCTTTACTGAATACTGTGTTCCCCTTCCATTTACTCCTGTCTCTCTCATTAAATCACACAAATATGAAAAGGAGTGGAAACACACTCTCCTTAAAAAAACAGTATTCTGAAAGCCTGAAGGACTATCAGTTAATAAGTCCACCTACTGACTCATTAATACAAGTGTTATACTGCATTCCGATTACACTAATGTGTGTTATTGCAGAATCATTTTCCAGTGGAGTGTCATTCTACAACAACTTAATAGCTGTGTTCAGGGTTTCCAATAGAGCAGTGGTCCTCAACCCCTGGTCTGTGGACCACCACTGTTCCCTGAGATGTTAGTGACTGGTCCCTCAGATGGTTGGCTGACACAAATTAAGTTTGACCTAGTTTGTGTTAATCAAAGCATTTTTGGATGGGGAGAGGAGCCATTGCTTGCTCAGTCTCTGAGGCAAAAAGGTTCAGAATCGTTACATCTAGAGATTCGTTATATCTAAAGCCTTGCAAGGCAGTCTTTCCATGAGTAAAAAGGCAAGGGCCTAAATGTCACACTGTTTGTCACTAAAGCATGCACAACACCAGACCACAGTGGAGGTGCATGTTGTTTTCATTGCACACATCACTTACGTGTGGTGAAAGTTTGGTTAAAGCTGTGACTTTCTTCTCCCGCTGTGGACCCGGGTATTTTTATATAGTGCAGCAAGGGTACAGTGTATGTACAGAGGTGTGTGTGTCTTTGTGTGATGGTAGTGTTGTGTTTGTGTGTGTGTGTGTGTGTGTGTGTGTGTGCCTTTGTGTGATGGTAGTGGTATGGGTGTGTTTGTGTGTGTGTGTCTTTGTGTGATGGTAGTGGTATGTGTGTGTTTGTGTGTGTGTTTGTGTGGTGGTATGTGTGTGTGTGTCTTTGTGTGATGGTAGTGGTATGGGTGTGTTTGTGTGTGTGTGTGTGTCTTTGTGTGATGGTAGTGGTATGTGTGTGTGTGTGTTTGTGTGTGTGTATGTGTGTGTGTGTGTCTTTGTGTGATGGTAGTGGTATGTGTGTGTGTCTTTGTGTGATGGTAGTGGTGTGTGTGTGTGTCTTTGTGTGATGCTAGTGATATGTGTGTGTTTGTGTGCGCATTGAGATGGCATAGAGACGAGACTAAGACTTCCTGTCTTTGTGCACATGTGTTGGTGCAGCGGGTGGTCGAAACTGCAAGCAGAGAGGAAGTCAAGACCCCCGTTTACAGGAATACAACATGGGTTACGCTTACTTACCCACACAACCATGATGTTGACTAGCTTGATTAAAGGTCAATAGTCATAACCTTCACCACAAACTGGCCAAGTAGTTTTCACTCAGTCCCTGCTGATGTTTACAGTGATTTCAATCCATCATATTTCTCAGGACATTTTCACATACTTCAATTTCTGAAAAAACAAACATACTTTATGTTATGTGTTACACTCACAGCCAGTCATTTCCTGTTTAGCTGCAACATTGCTGATTCTGAAGTATGGGCCTGTACGTCAATTCAAAAGAAGTTCCATATGACTTCAATCACTTTCTGACTGCACTCCTTTCATTTGAACTCAACTTTCCATGTTTGCCCATAGAGTAAGGGCTCAGAAAGGGACTTTTTGGACCTGAATGCCAAAACATTGAAAGTTGACCCATTTTGCATTCCCACACCCTACCATGAGACATCCATGTCTTCATCACTGAACGGTTGAGTTTGACATCATTTGAAAGCTTACGAACAGGCTTGTCAAACTGTAAAAAAATGGGTCTACTTTGAGCACCTCTATCATGAATGTTTTGGCATTCAGGTCCAAACTGTCCCATTCTGACCATTTCCACCATGGCCAAACATGTATGAAACGTTGTGTTCAAAGGGGTGCAGACAGAAAGTGATTGAAATCATATGGAACGACCCAGAAGACATTCTCAGGAGGACAAAACACGGGTGTGCGAGATACTGTGAAATAAGAACGTGCTTTGTCGAGAGATTGTCACAGCTCATCGTGGAAACGTTGTTTCAACGAGGCTGCAGCACCCACAACATTTCACCTACTTTCTTGTGATGTCTCATAGAACATTAACCCTGGACTGATGGAAGAAAAGTCCCAAAGATTCCTCAATGTAAAGTACTCTACATTATTATTACACTGTAGTTGTCCTCCAATGAGTCAAGATGACCTTCAATGATACCTTCCGATATCTGGTCTGGGTCTCAACATGGCCATTATGTAATGTTTTTCTCCTTTCTCCTGTCCATTGGCTCTCTTGGGGTCCACATTGAACTGGCACATACAGAATGAATAGCTTGGCTGACAACACTAGTCAGTTGATGTGTCAGTCTGACACTGAAAGGGGGAAGGCTGAGCTGAACTACTGTATACTGAACAAAAATATAAACGCAACATGTAAAGTGTTGGTCCTGTTTTTCATGACCTGAAATAAAAAAGGAGTATATCTGTCTGTAGTAAAGCCCTTTTGTGGGGAAAAACTCATTCTGATTGGCTGTGCCTGGCTCCCCAGTGGGTGGGCCTATGCCCTCCCATGCCCACTCATGGCTGCACCCCTGCCCAGTCATGTGAAATCCATAGATTAGGGCATTATTTATTTATTTAAATTGACTCGATTTACTTATATGAAGTGTAACTCAGTAACATCTTTGAAATGAGTGCATGTTGCATTCATATTTTGAATCAGTATACATGGTGCTGCATCTGACTGAGAGGATGTGGTTATAACAGCCTACATTTCATACTAGATGCAGTAACCTACATACAGTAATTTCAAAACATAGATAAGAAAGAATTGATAGGATCATCAGTTAAGTTTGCAACTGATTGTTTTGTATTGAAAGTACTGATCATGGCTGAGCAAGCAGGTCTCCCCTGATACAAGTCAGTATTCAACATCCATCTATGTCTGAGGACTTCGGGAGCTGAGCTGGAGCGAGGAGCCGGAGCTGGAGCGAGGAGCGGAGCTGGAGCGAGGAGCGGAGCAGAGCTGGAGCGAGGAGCTGAGCTGGAGCGAGGAGCAGAGCTGGAGCGAGGAGCAGAGCTGGAACGAGGAGCAGAGCTGGAGCGAGGAGCTGAGCTGGAGCGAGGAGCTGAGCGTGCCCAATTTGACTACAGCGTAGAGCTGAGCGTGCCCAATTTGACTGGAGCGTGGAGCAACTTTCCCAAAGGCTGGAGCATCGGCTGCTTCTCGCTGCTCCAATTTCACTCCAGTAGCGCTCACTTCACCAGCTCAGGGCCCGGACCAGCATGCATCTGTAGTCTACTTGTGTGCTGCTATAGCTCCTTGCTTTAGCGACTCATCTACTATGCTACATTTTTCACAAAGAAACTGATAAAACACACAGGTGAAAAATAAAGGTGACTTACAAAGATGAGGACCAATAGCCAGAGAGGGAGTGCAGTGATGTAGTGTCCACAACTAAAGAATCATTGTGGAATCTGAAAAGACAGGTATCCCTAAAGCATGATGGTGTACTTAATACGTGCACATGCTAACAGAAAGGAACGAGGTGGGTAGCTAGCTAAGTGTGTCATTGTAGCAAAGCATTTACAAACCAAAAATATCTGATCTCTTAAAGGTTCTGTCCATTTTTGTTCTATTTTCTATAAAATTCAAAAGGCATGGCACATCTGAGCTATCTTTTTTGCAGGTGCATGGTAACGGTTGAATAAAATGAGAAAAATAAGAAACCCGCACACCGCTCTTGATGGTATCGCTGTTCTTTAATAACCTTTATATATCGGCCACACGGCCTTAAACTTAAGCACGTTTACTCAGAAGACTGTTTCGGGTCTAGAAACCCAACAAAGACCTGGTACCCGTTTTAAGCCCAATAGCAAATTCTGTCCTATAGTTAACAACTTGATTATTACCTATTGTAGATTAGTCGGACAAGAAGCCATGTCAGCATATAGGAGAAAAACAAACCACGTTCAGAAAAACCTCACAAGACCAGAAGAACAGGCACTTAACGAACTAATGAAAGACTCATCTTTGGTTATCAAACCTGTAGACAAGGGCTGTGGTGCTGTGGTCATTTTAGACTATGGAAAAATACAAAGAGATTCAGAGACAACTCAGTAATGAACGTTTCTATAGAAAATGGATTGTTGATCCCACACAGGTGTTCCAAAGGGATATACACTCTAATCTGGAGCCCTATTAAATAACCTTATCTCAAAACCTGAATATGAATACCTTTGCTGCAAATGTGCCATATGTGCATGCCTGTACATTTTGCCAAAATTACACAAACCTAAAACAAGGCAATTATCCAGGCAGACCAGTGGTTGCAAGAATAGGCTAAATGCTAGAGCCATTTTCGACCTTCGTAGACTCTTATTAAATCTCATGCGCAAGCATTACCATCATAAGTGAAAGATACAAAACTTCATAAACAAGATCTCACCAATAACAGGATTAACATAAAACTGCATTTTGGTCACATTAGATGTTGAGAATCTATATACCAGCATTTCCCCATATGGGGGCTGACAGCCCGAGCTCACTATTTGAGAGACAGAGATACTAACGAATATCCACCGACAAACTTTATTCTAGAGCTGACTGAATATGTTTTGACATATATTTCAAGTTTGATGACGAATACTACCTCCAAGCGAATGGAACATCGATTGGCTCCACTTTCGCTCCAAACTATGTTAATGAACCTTTATGTGGGTCTTTTTGAAGAACGTTTTGTTAACAATGAAAACAAAATAAAAAAATATATAAAATCCTGAAGGGGTATCGATATATTGACAAAGTTTTGCATATGAGGAGGAATGGGAGAAGATCTGTCAGACTTTGTTACCCGGAATGGAACAGGGGAACCCAAGAGCAGACTCAGGTGAGGAGACTGGGATGAAGTAACCAAGGTATTTATTGAAGCACAGGGGGAAGATGGAGTGCAGGTCAGGGGAAGCTCGGGCGGGTTGCAGGAAACCCGTTGTGGAGGCTGAGGCTGGAGCAACAGGGGTTGGGACTGGGTAAGCAGGCCGAGAGAGGAATCCAAGGGAGTAGTTGAGTGGGAACTCCAGAACAGAGTAGCAGGATGATGAGACGTGTTACTAGAGTCAGAGCGGGCAGAACTGTAGCGGAGAGGAAAACAGAGTCAGGCAAGGAAAACAGGCATAACAGGATCTAAACAGTAACAAACGGCTAGAACTGTAGACTGACTGAGCAGAGATTACGATCTGGCAGCGTGGAAGTGGCAGGGCTGAGTGTTTGTAGAGGTCTTGATTATGGAACAGGTTGCAACTGGTGGGGATCTGCTCTGACTCCAGCACACCTGTCTCCGCCCACACCATCACACACACACACAGAGAGAGAGTGGGAAAGAGCACTGGAGGAATGGTGACAGGTCAAGGAGACACAGGATGAGCAGTAGAGGGCGTGGCAGGAGCAGATGTGACATTTATGGCATTACTCAATGACATTGGCCCCATTCTCAAATTCACTGTTGAATATGACATTAAACATGTTCATTACCTCAATATGTGGATTGAGAAATCAAATGGAACCATGGTTACAACTCTGTACAGAAAATAAACTGACATAAGTACTCTGTTAAAGGGGGACAGCTTCCACCCTGAGCCATTAAAAAGAGGACTTCCAATAAGCCAGTTATTCAGACTGCGCAGTATATGCCACTCCACAGAGGACTATCTAGAAAAAGCAGCAAAGATATGCAATAGGTTTCTAACAGGCTACTCTCCACAATGTGTGGATGAAGCTCTTGATATGGCATTGGGGGAAACACAAAATGAACTGCTACAAAAAAGACCCACTAGAGTTAAAGAACACTCTGTAATGTTCACCACCACATACATGTACGTTGAACTTGCGAAAATTGGAAGATGCTGTCAAGAAACACTATAATGTTTTATCATCGGAACCAGCTCGGCCAGCTGAATTTAAGAATCCACCACTTATTGTATGTAGGAGAGGTCGCAATGTACCCGATAAATTGGCCCGTGCCAACTGCCAGCCACAAAAGAAAACAAGGCTTTTTTACGCCCCCTATCGAACGGTAGCTATAAATGCAGAGGTGGCGCACAGTGCAATAATATGATGAAGTGTGAATATTTCTGCCACCCACATAAAGGAAAACGGTTACCAAATAAATGACATTATTACGTTTAAGCCTCTCGTTCTCTCAAACAGAATGTGTGCACATAAAAGTTCAATCAGGAGAAAGGACGAGGATTATCCAGTCGCAGTACATTATAATGACCTAAAACATGACATCTCTACATTTAGATTTTGTAACCTATACGAAGGTCGACATATTGGACAGCAGCTACACATACTTGCTTCTTATTTTTACATTTAATATATTTTTTTTACATACTTGCTTCTTATTTTTACATGTATTTTTTTTTACATACTTGCTTCTATTCACCCAGGTTTTATAATAAGTAAACAGGATGTTTGTCCTTCAAGAAACGTCCACAAGAGGTCTCCTCAGATCAGAATATCAGCACATTGTATGAGGTCGAGGATAATCATTTTCATCAAGTCTTATTTGCATGTTTGAAGGACACTGACAGTTGTACACTTTGATATGATTGACATAACAGGATTCCCGCAGTTGAATGAGCTACTGGCTGCATCCTTCAGTAATCACCTGTTAATTGGGTCTTTTCACACATCTGTTGTAGCATAAGCACTAGAATTTTGACTTTAGCAAAACGTCTTTGCCGAAGTCTTTTCATACTAAAGTGATACTGTACATGAAAAGGATATTACAACTGTAGCCTATTTACAATCAAACACGGATGTGGATTCTCATTTTAAAGTAAACAATGATCCACCCTACTGCCATAAGCAATTGTTTGTTGACATGCTGTGATTTCTAAATGTATATTTTCTCAATGGGTTAGCCCACAGTGTCATCACCGTGAACTTTGACATAACTTCCTCTGATTACTGTGTACAGTATATTGCTCCAAGTCCCGCCTTCAGATTGGGTGTGCGTTGGTAGCGCAGGTGTGATTGTATCCATTCTACGTATCTAGAGATAGCCTGGCCCTGAGGTTAACTCCCTCAGCGTTCGCGTTCGATCCTGATAAATTAAATCATTCACTAATTTACTTCAAGTCCACGAAGTAGCGGTTCCCCTGATTTTCCCCGCAGCCAGGTGTGTTCGGAAAGCTTAACGTTCCAGGATTGGGAGGAATAGGGAGAAGAGCGCGCACCGAGATACCTGTGAAACTACGGTTGTAAATGAGGATCTGATTGCCACGGACATCAAACACGTCTGAGACATTGCCTGGCTAAAATAACAACTCATATCGAGGCTTAAAGCAAGTCGTTTCTGTACGAAGGATCATCATGAAGAAATCAGGATATTCAGGTAGGTGTACCATTTGATGGGATATTTATTATGGATACTCCTGTTGTTGTTATTACTTTGCTGTAATGTTATTATAATACTTTACATTGTTATTTTACAGTTGTCCATCTATATGTGCACAGTATCAGCTTCAATTATGTAACTTTAGGTTACTTGTAAATATGTAACTTTAGGTTACGTGTAAGCGCGCGGGCGCGTAGGTTATCTGTGTTGAGTGAAAGTGAACGTGCCCCAGAGAGATACATGCACATGGACACGAGATAATGATTTATTTTCATGTACTCTAAAGGTCAGTTATGATTGGCACCATGGTCCCTGACTGAGTCACTAAGCTCCAACCACTTCACAGTATCCCACCATCCCACCTTCATCGTCTAACTATTGAGTGATATACTGTTTCAACACATCTTGCTGTTCTGTTGATTGTGATGAGTTATTAGATATTATAAACTGGGTGATTCGAGCCCTGAAATTCGATCGGTATGACAAAAATGTATTTTTACTGCTGTAATTATGTTGGTAACCCGTTTATAACAGCAATCAGGCACCTCGGGGTTTGTGGTATATTATGGCCAATATACGACACAACGTGGAGTGCCTGGATACAGCCCTTAGCCGTGGTATATTGGCCAAATACCACAAACCCCGAGGTGCCTTATTACTTAAAGGTAGTTGATCATCAAGTTACCCTTGTTGTGAATTTGCCAGGTGTGGCAATTTCTGTTAGTTTTTGACTAAACAATGTCTGACTATTGACAATAGTTAAGTCTGACTGTATTCTTGCTGTCAAATAATTCACAAGATGTTTGAAAACTTTGTCTAGAATGGCAAAGTACTAACAATAGCCATTAGTGAACTCACCTGACCTCTAATCTGTTGGTATAATGAGAGACGCTTTTCAAGGTCTGGAGGTCACACAATGGCCAAAGATACCTAATGAAAACCTCAAGAAGAATATGATGTTTACTTGCAGTATGGTCTCTATGTATCATTGTATGTAGATTAGAGATGAATAATACATTGATGTGGTAGAGTGTGTTTCCATTTGAGATAATGTTGTCTCTTGACAGTTTGGTTGCAAATACAGTTGATGCTGCCCTGCAGCAAGACAAGGGTTATGTCCTACAACACTGCTTCATCTCCACTGCCCTGCAGCAAGACAAGGGTTATGTCCTACAACACTGCTTCCTCTCCACTGCCCTGCAGCAAGACAAGGGTTATGTCCTACAACACTGCTTCATCGCCACTGCCCTGCAGCAAGACAAGGGTTATGTCCTACAACACTGCTTCATCTCCACTGCCCTGCAGCAAGACAAGGGTTATGTCCTACAACACTGCTTCATCTCCACTGCCCTGCAGCAAGACAAGGGTTATGTCCTACAACACTGCTTCATCTCCACTGCCCTGCAGCAAGACAAGGGTTATGTCCTACAACAAGGGTTATGTCCTACAACACTATTTATTTGTTTCGCCAATGGACGGATGTGTACATGTCATCTTCTCCATGTACTTACTATGATTGTGATATATGGTCGGCCCAACTAACTATTTAACATGAACGTACTAACTGTAAGTCACTCTGGACAAGAGTGTCTGCTAAATGAATAACATGACTAATGTAAATGTAATGTGGTATACAATATACAGGCCTCATCAGATTACTTAATATCTGGTCTATAGGTGATGATGATTGGCTAACAGATTGTCTGCTCTGGTCCTAAATGTCTGCCATCTGAATGTGTGCCAGTGAGATGCCATACATGAGTGGTGAATTAGGAAAGTTACTCTCGAAGAGCCTTGGAGACAAGGTGTTATATCCATCCATCCATCCATCCATCCATCCATCCATCCATGATACTCAGCATGGAGACAAGGTGCTATATTCATTCATCCATCCATCCATGACATTCAGCATGGAGACAAGGTGCTATATTCATTCATCCATCCATCCATGATACTCAGCATAAAGACAAGGTGCTATATTCATCCATCCATCCATCCACGATACTCAGCATGGAGACGAGGTGCCATATTCATTCATTCCATCCATCAATGATACTCAGCATGGAGATGAGGTGCTATATTAATTCCATCCATCTATCCATGATACTCAGCATGGAGACGAGGTGTTGTATTCATTCATCCATCCATCCATGATACTCAGCATGGAGACAAGGTGCCTTATTCATTCATCCATCCATCAATGATACTCAGCATGGAGATGAGGTGCTATATTAATTCATCCATCCATCCATGATACTCAGCATGTAAACATGGTGCTATATTCATCCATCCATCCATGATACTCAGCATGGAGACAAGGTGCTATATTCATTCATCCATCCATCCATGATACTCAGCATGGAGACAAGGTGCTATATTTATTCATCCATCCATCCATGATACTCAGCATGGAGACAAGGTGCTATATTCATTCATCCATCCATCCAGAAAACTCAGCATGGAGACGAGGTGCTATATTCATTCATCCATCCATCCATGATACTCAGAATGGAGACGAGGTGCTATATTCATTCATCCTTCCATCCATGATACTCAGCATGGAGACGAGGTGCTATATTCATTCATCCATCCATCCATGATACTCAGCATGGAGACGAGGTGCTATATTCATTCATCCATCCATCCATCCATCCATAATACTCAGCATGGAGATGAGGTGCTATATTCATTCATCCATCCATCCATGATACTCAGCATGGAGACACGGTGCTATATTCATTCATCCATTCATCCATGATACTCAGCATGTGGAAGTGGTGCTATATTCATTCATCCATCCATGATACTCAGCATGGAGACGAGGTGCTATATTCATTCATCCATCCATCCATGATACTCAGCATGGAGACAAGGTGCTATATTCATTCATCCATCCATGATACTCAGTATGGAAACAAGGTGCTATATTCATTCATCCATCCATGATACTCAGCATGGAGACGAGGTGCTATATTCATTCATCCATCCATCCATCCATGATACTCAGCATGGAGACAAGGTGCTATATTCATCCATCCATCCATCCATAATACTCAGCATGGAGATGAGGTGCTATATTCATCCATCCATACATCCATAATACTCAGCATGGAGACGAGGTGCTATATTCATTCATCCATCCATCCATCCATAATACCCAGCATGGAGACAAGGAGCTATAGTCATTCATCCATCCATCCATGATACTCAGCATGGAGACGAGGTGCTATATTAATTCATCCATCCATCCATCCATAATACTCAGCATGGAGACGAGGTGCTATATTCATTCATCCATCCATCCATCCATAATACTCAGCATGGAGACGAGGTGCTATATTCATTCATCCATCCATCCATCCATCCATAATACTCAGCATATAGACAAGGTGCTATATTCATTCATCCATCCATCCATCCATAATACTCAGCATATAGACAATGTGCTATATTCATTCATCCATCCATCCATAATACTCAGCATGGAGACAAGGTGTTATATTCATCCATCCATCTATGATACTCAGCATGGAGAAAAGGTGCTATATCCACCCATCTATGATACTCAGCATGGAGAAAAGGTGCTATATCCATCCATCTATGATACTCAGCATGGAGAAAAGGTACTTTTCCCATCCATCTATGATACTCAGCATGGAGAAAAGGTGCTATATCCACCCATCTATGATACTCAGCATGGAGAAAAGGTGCTATATCCATCCATCTATGATACTCAGCATGGAGAAAAGGTGTTGTATCCATCCATCATTCTCCCTGTGTTGTCTCTCTCCCCTCCTGACTATGTTTAACCTCCATGTGTGAACACCTGCCTCTAGCCTGTATCTGTACGTAGCCTGTATCCAGTGTCACGTTTCACCCCTAATGGTGGTTCACTCACACCCATTCTTTCACCCTTAATGGTGGCTCACTCACTCACTCAGCCACTCTTTCACCCTTAACGGTTTTTCAGTCATTCACCCACTCTTTCACCCTGAATGGTGTCTCACTCACTCACCCACTCCTAGAACCCACTCTATTTGCTTTAACCTACAGCTTCCTTTCTCTGAGGTTGCGTCCCAAAATGGTACCCTATTCCCTATATAGTGCACTACTTTTGACAGGGGCCCATAGGGGCTAGGCCATTTGGGGCACAACCTGAGTCTCCAACCCTAAGCCCTTGGCTCTGTGCTGCTCTGTGTAGTGTACACAACCCATTCCCATTGAATGTCTCCTTTCCCACAGTTTGCATCGGAGCAGGGAGTGCATGTCTGGTCATGTCGTCGTCATCTGTCCTGTTTGTCTCCCGCCGGAACGTGTGCGGAGCTGCTGTCACATTCTGGGCATATTTGTTCAGCTCTGGAGACGGAGAAGGTTGTCTTAATGATCAGTGTGGGGGTGTTTGGAGAAGGTTGTCTTAATGATCAGTGTGGGGGTGTTTGGAGAAGGTTGTCTTCATGATCAGTGTGGGGGTGTTTGGAGAAGGTTGTCTTCATGATCAGTGTGGGGGTGTTTGGAGAAGGTTGTCTTCATGATCAGTGTGTTGGTGCTTATAGAAGGTTGTCTTCATGATCAGTGTGGGGGGGTTTGGAGAAGGTTGTCTTCATGATCAGTGTGGGGGGGCTTGGAGAAGGTTGTCTTCATGATCAGTGTGGGGGTGTTTGGAGAAGGTCGTCTTCATGATCAGTGTGGGGGCGTTTGGAGAAGGTTGTCTTCATGATCAGTGTGGGGGTGTTTGGAGAAGGTTGTCTTCATGATCAGTGTGGGGGTGTTTGGAGAAGGTTGTCTTCATGATCAGTGTGGGGGTGTTTGGAGAAGGTCGTCTTCATGATCAGTGTGGGGGTGTTTGGAGAAGGTTGTCTTCATGATCAGTGTGGGGGGGTTTGGAGTGGGCTACTATCAGAGATGGGGGTTTTGACATCAGAACTGAAACTGTATGTGGATATACTGTACAGGGATATGGGTCTGTGTGGGGATGGGATATAGATGGTGTGTGTGTGTGTGCATTCTGTATATACACACACTGTGAGCTGTATGTTTCGCTCAGTATTATTTTACAGTATTTCAGAGTGTGTGTGTGTGTGTATTTGAGAGAGTGCGTGTTTGTCTGACTGTATTCATCATAGACTGCAAATTAGGGTGCTCACTTCACACATGCTAGTGTCAGTGTGTGTCTGACCCTGGTAGCTGAGCCCTGTATGTGGAGCTGCTCTCTGCCTTGTACGCCACTCCCTCAGCTTGGCGGATCAATCAGTAACCTGCACATGAATAACAACCACACAAAGAAGAGGCTAGGACACACACACACACACACACACACACACACACGCTCATAATTTACAGAGCCCACATCACTGATTTACTCATAATAGGGTATCGCTGGGTCTGGTATGCGCTTTCAAGTCCAACCCCAAACACACTACTACTACCTCTCTGACTTATTGCAAGCACCGCTCTGCATTATGGCTTTTAACATTGTTTATATCCACAGACAGGCTTTGATTTGCTGTGTGTAAATATATTATTAGATGGAACTTGAAAGTCAACCTATAAACTCTGTTGAGACACACTATTTGCCCTGTCATCTTGTCAAGTATGCCTAGGATGTCCAAACCATCAATTTGTGTGTGAGAGAGGCCTGTGTGAGAGAGGCCTGTGTGAGAGAGGCCTGTGTGAGAGAGGCCTGTGTGAGAGAGGCCTGTGCTTTAATTGATTATAGGTACTGTATGTAACAGGGTGAGGGATGAGCTCACATGTTACGCATGTGTCGTTGGTGCTCTTCTGTCTGTCTGTCCCCCCCCCACACACACACATTTTAGGACTCCTTTAGGTATAAAAAAATCAAAAATCATTTGGCCTTACTGCTATTAGCCAGTAGAAACACATTGAATAACAGATTCAGACATGGAACAACAGATAGTCAAAAAATAAATACATCAGTCATTTATTTATTGATATTTTTTTTACCCATATTTTACAACAAACTACTTCCATATGTAGACTACCAGTCAAAAGTGTGCAAAGCTGTCATCAAGGCAAGTGGTGGCTATTTGTAGAATCTCAAATATAAAATATATTTTGATTTGTTTAACACTTTTCTGGTTACTACATGATTCCATATGTGTTATTTAATTGTTCTGATGTCTTCACTATTATTCAACAATGTATAAAATAGTAAAAATAAAGACAAGCGCTTGAATGAGTAGGTGTTGTAAAACCTTCGACCGGTAGTGTACTTCCATAAATGTTTTTAGCTGGTACCCGGCTACTTTCAGACGTGTCTTGTGAGGCTTGTGGGCTTCCTGGAGCTCATGGGAAACTCACCTTTACATAGAGGGGTCATATTATCCCAAACTGTTACAGACGCTACAGACAGAAGTTGTCAGATCGACGGTACCGACTTCAGATGAGTCCCATGGCGCTTTCTGGATGTCTCAAGGTCTGACCAACACCGCTGTAGCCAGGCCACCTTCCACCACAGATACGCCAACACCGCTGTAGCTAGGCCACCTTCCACCACAGATACGCCAACACCGCTGTAGCCAGGCCACCTTCCACCACAGATACGCCAACACCGCTGTAGCCAGGCCACCTTCCACCACAGATACGCCAACACCGCTGTAGCCAGGCCACCTTCCACCACAGATACGCCAACACCGCTGTAGCCAGGCCACCTTCCACCACAGATACGCCAACACCGCTGTAGCCAGGCCACCTTCCACCACAGATACGCCAACACCGCTGTAGCCAGGCCACCTTCCACCACAGATACGCCAACACCGCTGTAGCCAGGCCACCTTCCACCACAGATACGCCAACACCGCTGTAGCCAGGCTTCCTTCCACCACAGATACGGATGTGGTGGATTGAGACGCAGCCGTGCAAAACAAGAGATATCTCTAGCTTTAACAGACGGATGTTGACGGGGATGTTGTTATTATGCTGATGAGATGTCCGTGGGAGCCCAGACATGGACAGGGTTTAATGACGTGGTTTATCATCACGTCAGAAGGCCTGGTCAGCTTTAACAGACGGATGTTGACGGGGATGTTGTTATTATGCTGATGAGATGTCCGTGGGAGCCCAGACATGGACAGGGTTTAATGACGTGGTTTATCATCACGTCAGAAGGCCTGGTCAGCTTTAACAGACGGATGTTGACGGGGATGTTGTTATTATGCTGATGAGATGTCCATGGGAGCCCAGACATGGACAGGGTTTAATGACGTGGTTTATCATCACGTCAGAAGGCCTGGTCAGCTTTAACAGACGGATGTTGACGGGGATGTTGTTATTATGCTGATGAGATGTCCATGGGAGCCCAGACATGGACAGGGTTTAATGACGTGGTTTATCATCACGTCAGAAGGCCTGGTTAGCTTTAACAGACGGATGTTGACGGGGATGTTGTTATTATGCTGATGAGATGTCCGTGGGAGCCCAGACATGGACAGGGTTTAATGATGTGGTTTATCATCACGTCAGAAGGCCTGGTCAGCTTTAACAGATGGATGTTGACGGGGATGTTGTTATTATGCTGATGAGATGTCCGTGGGAGCCCAGACATGGACAGGGTTTAATGACGTGGTTTATCATCACGTCAGAAGGCCTGGTCAGCTTTAACAGACGGATGTTGACGTGGATGTTGTTATTATGCTGATGAGATGTCCGTGGGAGCCCAGACATGGACAGGGTTTAATGACGTGGTTTATCATCACGTCAGAAGGCCTGGTCAGCTTTAACAGACGGATGTTGACGCGGATGTTGTTATTATGCTGATGAGATGTCCGTGGTTTATCATCACGTCAGAAGGCCTGGTCAGCTTTAACAGACGGATGTTGACGGGGATGTTGTTATTATGCTGATGAGATGTCCGTGGGAGCCCAGACATGGACAGGGTTTAATGACGTGGTTTATCATCACGTCAGAAGGCCTGGTCAGCTTTAACAGACGGATGTTGACGGGGATGTTGTTATTATGCTGATGAGATGTCCGTGGTTTATCATCACGTCAGAAGGCCTGGTCAGCTTTAACAGACGGATGTTGACGGGGATGTTGTTATTATGCTGATGAGATGTCCGTGGGAGCCCAGACATGGACAGGGTTTAATGACGTGGTTTATCATCACGTCAGAAGGCCTGGTCAGCTTTAACAGACGGATGTTGACGGGGATGTTGTTATTATGCTGATGAGATGTCCGTGGGAGCCCAGACATGGACAGGGTTTAATGACGTGGTTTATCATCACGTCAGAAGGCCTGGTCAGCTTTAACAGACGGATGTTGACGGGGATGTTGTTATTATGCTGATGAGATGTCCGTGGTTTATCATCACGTCAGAAGGCCTGGTCAGCTTTAACAGACGGATGTTGACGGGGATGTTGTTATTATGCTGATGAGATGTCCGTGGGAGCCCAGACATGGACAGGGTTTAATGACGTGGTGTATCATCACGTCAGAAGGCCTGGTCAGCTTTAACAGACGGATGTTGACGGGGATGTTGTTATTATGCTGATGAGATGTCCGTGGGAGCCCAGACATGGACAGGGTTTAATGACGTGGTTTATCATCACGTCAGAAGGCCTGGTCAGCTTTAACAGACGGATGTTGACGGGGATGTTGTTATTATGCTGATGAGATGTCCGTGGGAGCCCAGACATGGACAGGGTTTAATGACGTGGTTTATCATCACGTCAGAAGGCCTGGTCAGCTTTAACAGACGGATGTTGACGGGGATGTTGTTATTATGCTGATGAGATGTCCGTGGGAGCCCAGACATGGACAGGGTTTAATGACGTGGTTTATCATCACGTCAGAAGGCCTGGTCAGCTTTAACAGACGGATGTTGACGGGGATGTTGTTATTATGCTGATGAGATGTCCATGGGAGCCCAGACATGGACAGGGTTTAATGATGTGGTTTATCATCACGTCAGAAGGCCTGGTCAGCTTTAACAGACGGATGTTGACGGGGATGTTGTTATTATGCTGATGAGATGTCCATGGGAGCCCAAACATGGACAGGGTTTAATGATGTGGTTTATCATCACATCAGAAGGCCTGGTCAGCTTTAACAGACGGATGTTGACGGGGATGTTGTTATTATGCTGATGAGATGTCCGTGGGAGCCCAGACATGGACAGGGTTTAATGATGTGGTTTATCATCACGTCAGAAGGCCTGGTCAGCTTTAACAGACGGATGTTGACGGGGATGTTGTTATTATGCTGATGAGATGTCCGTGGGAGCCCAGACATGGACAGGGTTTAATGACGTGGTTTATCATCACGTCAGAAGGCCTGGTCAGCTTTAACAGACGGATGTTGACGGGGATGTTGTTATTATGCTGATGAGATGTCCGTGGTTTATCATCACGTCAGAAGGCCTGGTCAGCTTTAACAGACGGATGTTGACGCGGATGTTGTTATTATGCTGATGAGATGTCCGTGGTTTATCATCACGTCAGAAGGCCTGGTCAGCTTTAACAGACGGATGTTGACGGGGATGTTGTTATTATGCTGATGAGATGTCCGTGGTTTATCATCACGTCAGAAGGCCTGGTCAGCTTTAAGATAAAGACAGCAGCTTTGTTTTCCCACTTCTTCTGGATGTTGAGTCTTGTATGGAGAAGAATAGACGACAGCTGAGCTACAATCCGTTTTTCATTCTCCCACTCTGAGAGACAGAGGGAATCTCATTCTCCCACTCTGAGAGACAGAGGGAATCTCATTCTCCCACTCTGAGAGACAGAGGGAATCTCTTCTAGACTTCAGCCAGGATTCAATCCCAATCGTGTTGTAGATCACTTGACATTTACAGGTAATTTCCTTTTTTGGGCTGACATCTGCACCGTTTACCGTAAATGTGTAAACATTGCCTTTAAATGCTGCATCTCTATCTCTATCTATATCTATAGTGTCCTCCCTTTCCCCCTGTTAATGTGATCTGCTCTACACACAGTACAGGCCCTGGTCTCCATTTCCTACCATATGCCGTGCTCCATACTGTATGGAGCCAGGTCTGAAGTGTCCACTCTGTGTTTATCTGGGACTCCAGACAGGAATGCAGCTCTGTGATGATAGCTGTCTGTCAGGGGTGTGAGATGATGCCAGGGGAGGGGTTGACTGAGGAAGAGCTGTAACAGATTATGTTAGTGTCTTCTATAGTACATAGTGATACATACTGTATGAGGCCAAAGAGCTTTGTCCGTCTGTCTGTCTTTTTGTCTCGCTCTCTGGGTCTCACATATCTCTCGTGGTGTCGCATGCATGCATGCATACACACACTCACACACACACACACACACACACACACACACACACACACACACACACACACACACACACACACACACACACTTAAGGTTTTTTCAAGACCAGGATTGGAGTGAATTGTTTCCAAAAAAATATTCAGGGAAAAAAAAACAAGCCAACACAAACACAAACAAATATGTTACCCTTAAACCTTAGATGACCCTGTAGTTTATATACTGTAGATAGACCCCCCTCTCTCTCAATTCAATTTAAGGGGCTTTATTGGAATGGGAAACATATATTTACATTTCTGAAGCAAGTGAAATAGATATTAAACAAAAGTGAAATAAACAATCAAAAGTTTATTGTGAACAGTAAATATTACACTGCAAAATACGTTCCAAAATAAATGTGATATTATGTCTATATTACGGTGTTGTAGCGATGTGCAAATAGTTAAAGTACTAAAGGGAAAATAAATGTCATATTATGTCTATATTACGGTGTTGTAGCGATGTGCAAATAGTTAAAGTACTAAAGGGAAAATAAATAAAAATGGGTTGTATGGTGTTTGTTCTTCACTGGTTGTCCTTTTCTTGTGGCAACAGGTCACAAATCTTGCTGCTGTGATTGCACACTGTGGTATTTCACCCAATAGATATGGGAGTTTATCAAATTTGGATATGTTTTCGAATTCTTTGTGGGTCTGTGTAATCTGAGGGAAATATGTGTCTCTAATATGGTCGTACATTTGGCAGGAGGTTAGGATGTGCAGCTCAATTTCCACCTCATTTTGTGGGCAGTGTGCACATAGCCTGTCTTCTCTTGAGAGCCAGGTCTGCCTACGGTGACCTTTCTCTATAGCAAGGCTATTTATTTTCTCATATCAGCACGGATTCCAGGCTAGGAACCAAGTGTTCCAGAGAGAATTTCAAACCCAGAAACTCAATGGACTTTTTTTTATCTGAGGTTGAGTCCCAAATAGGACCCTATTCCCTATAATAGTGCAGAGCCCTATGGCCCTGGTTAAAAGTAGTGTACTACATAGAGAATATGGTGCCATTAGGGACACAGTCTGAGTTAATTTTAGTTACTGATCTCTACTCTACCTGCCAAGATGGAAGGCCGATCCATATCTGTTACACTACAAGCCATTGTTTTATTCACTGCTCTTACTTCCAGGCTGTTTCCCTATTGAGATCATAAAAACTGGCTTTAAAAATCTGTTTCCATCATGTTGCTTCACTGATATGTTATTTACTGTTTTTGGTGTGATTGTGATAGTTTATCGTGACTAAACACACCTGTGTCAGTAGTGGTGATAAACTCCTGGGTGAGTTGTGATGAGTGAGAGAAAGGCTTGTGTTAAATTTTTCAGTTTTCAGAAAACCGGTTTTCAAGTTTAAAGGGGCATTAAAAGTTTGTTTGATGTTTTCTAATGTCCAGATGCGTCCACATCCCATGCCAACGACTGTGTCGACCCAACTACCGTATATGCCACAACACCAAATGAATGGAAAGTATGAGCACCACAAACCAGGAAACTAGACCTACAAGGGGCTTATCTTTTCCATTCATTTTAGATTGTGGCATGTAGCTCAATCTACACAACAGAAAGCCTGGATGTCAATTTATCCCGACAGAACACCAATTTTGGGTTATGAAAACATCTGACAAATGTAGATTGTGAAGTGGAATGTCCCTTTAACAGCATGAGCTTTATCAGTGCTCACCGGTCTTATTGCCATTTAGAAATGAATCTGTGCCTGGTGCGGTCCAGGGTCACGGTCAGTACTATTCACAGTACAGTTCACAGTCTACTCACGGTCAGTACTATTCACAGTACTGTTCACAGTCTACTCACGGTCAGTACTATTCACAGTACAGTTCATAGTCTACTCACGGTCAGTACTATTCACAGTACTGTTCACAGTCTACTCACGGTCAGTACTATTCACAGTACAGTTCATAGTCTACTCACGGTCAGTACTATTCACAGTACTGTTCACAGTCTACTCACGGTCAGTACTATTCACAGTACAGTTCACAGTCTACTCACGGTCAGTACTATTCACAGTACTGTTCACAGTCTACTCACGGTCAGTACTATTCACAGTACAGTTCATAGTCTACTCACGGTCAGTACTATTCACAGTCTACTCAAGGGTCAGTACTATTCACATTGCTATTCACAGTACTATTCACAGTCTACTCACGGTCAGTACTATTCACAATACTATTCACAGTACTATTCACAGTCTACTCACGGTCAGTACTATTCACAGTGCTATTCATAGTACTATTCACAGTCTACTCACGGTCAGTACTATTCACAGTGCTGTTCACAGTCTACTCACGGTCAGTGCTATTCACAGTCTATTCACGGTCAGTACTAGTCACAGTACTATTCATAGTACTATTCAGAGTACTATTCACAGTACTGTTCACAGTCTACTCACGGTCAGTAGTACTATTCACAGTACAGTACACAGTCTACTCACGGTCAGTACTATTCACAATACTATTCACAGTACTATTCACAGTCTACTCACGGTCAGTACTATTCACAGTGCTATTCATAGTACTATTCACAGTCTACTCACGGTCAGTACTATTCACAGTGCTGTTCACAGTCTACTCACGGTCAGTGCTATTCACAGTCTATTCACGGTCAGTACTAGTCACAGTACTATTCATAGTACTATTCAGAGTACTATTCACAGTACTGTTCACAGTCTACTCACGGTCAGTAGTACTATTCACAGTACAGTACACAGTCTACTCACGGTCAGTACTATTCACAGTACTGTTCACAGTCTACTCACGGTCAGTACTATTCACAGTACTGTTCACAGTCTACTCACGGTCAGTAGTACTATTCACAGTACTGTTCACAGTCTACTCACGGTCAGTACTATTCACAGTACTGTTCACAGTCTACTCACGGCCAGTAGTACTATTCACAGTACTGTTCACAGTCTACTCACGGTCAGTAGTACTATTCACAGTACTGTTCACAGTCTACTCACGGTCAGTACTATTCACAGTACTGTTCACAGTCTACTCACGGTCAGTACTATTCACAGTACTGTTCACAGTCTACTCACGGCCAGTAGTACTATTCACAGTACTGTTCACAGTCTACTCACGGTCAGTACTATTCACAGTACTGTTCACAGTCTACACACGGTCAGTACTATTCACAGTACTGTTCACAGTCTACTCACGGTCAGTAGTACTATTCACAGTGCTGTTCACAGTCTACTCACGGTCAGTACTATTCACAGTGCTGTTCACAGTCTACTCACGGTCAGTACTATTCACAGTACAGTTCACAGTCTACTCACGGTCAGTACTGTTCACAGTCTACTCACGGTCAGTAGTACTATTCACAGTACTGTTCACAGTCTACTCACGGTCAGTACTATTCACAGTACTGTTCACAGTCTACTCACGGTCAGTAAGTACTGTTCACAGTCTACTCACGGTAAGTACTATTCACAGTACTATTCACAGTACAGTACACAGTCTACTCACGGTCAGTACTATTCACAGTACTGTTCACAGTCTACTCACGGTCAGTACCATTCTGTGTAGTCATTACTCAAGGTAGGAGACTTCCAGGTAAAGACCTTATCTGGGCTCTGTGGGCTGTGAAAACACATGAAAAATGACCATCTCTCCAGTCAATTCCCCCCTGGTTGTCCATTCCCAGCCTCTGTTTCACAGGCCAGTTGTGAAACTGTGTAAACTCTGCGTGGTGTTTGCAGCATACTCTGAACATGTGTAATGAGGGCCATAAAAACACAATGGGTCAGATGGATGAGTTGGGGAGAGGAAGGGTTGGGGGGAGAAGGAAGGGAGGATGGAGGGGGATGGGGAAGGGGGATGGATCGTGCTCAACTCTGCCCTCCTGCTCAAACAGTGACTAGCCTCCTTTACAAATATAGTCAAGAAGGATCAAGGACCATTGAGGTGTGTGTGTGTGTTTGTATGTGTGTGCTTGTGTGCACACGCACTAGTGTGAGCGTGTACTACAGGGTCACAGGGTTTAAAGTGCAGGAGACGGCCCTCTCCACCCAATCCTCTTGTTTTCTCTCCTCAGTCCTCTAGAACCAATAACTCATCATTTCACATGTTTGCCGAGGCCTGCACTTGACCGGTCAGATCACTCAATCACACTACATGACACACTGATTGTTCTGAAGCACGGCGGTTCAGACACTTCAGTTCACTAATAACAAAGGACTGGGGAAGCACCAAAGGAAGCTTTATTGTTCATATGAAAACATGAAAATACTTCACCTGTATAACCGTCAGGGGAAAACATGTGGTTAAGCTGTTGTGAAACAGTGTGTAGTATTTGTGTGTTAAATTTGACCACCTAGCCCTGATACATGGCTGTTGAATCCTATGTGACGTCTAAGAGGGAGTCAACAGCCATGTGACAGGGCTATTTACCACCATGAAACCTACATACCACCATCATAAACCTGACATATTATAACTGATTTGTAGCAGTCCCTCAGAGTTAAAAGGGCCATTCTAGCTTTGTGTGAGGAGATTCACATGACACCTGTATGAGGCCACACCTGTCTCTGAGTAGAGTTGTGGAGAAGGCCACACCTGTCTCTGAGTAGAGTTGTGGAGAAGGCCACACCTGTCTCTGAGTAGAGTTGTGGAGAAGGCCACACCTGTCTATCTGTGTGGTTGTGGAGAAGGCCACACTTGTCTCTCTGTGTTGTTGTGGAGAAGGCCACAGCTGTCTCTCTGGGTTGTTGTGGAGAAGGCCACACCTGTCTCTCTGTGTGGTTGTAGAGAAGGCCACACCTGCCTCTCTGTGTGGTTGTGGAGAAGGCCACACCTGTCTCTGAGTAGAGTTGTGGAGAAGGACACAGCTGTCTCTGTGTGTGGTTGTAGAGAAGGCCACACCTGTCTCTCTGTGTGGTTGTGGAGAAGGCCACAGCTGTCTCTCTGTGTGGTTGTGGAGAAGGCCACACCTGTCTCTGAGTAGAGTTGTGGAGAAGGCCACAGCTGTCTCTCTGTGTGGTTGTGGAGAAGGCCACACCTGTCTCTGAGTAGAGTTGTGGAGAAGGCCACACCTGTCTCTTTGTGTGGTTGTGGAGAAGGCCACGCCTGTCTCTCTGTGTGGTTGTGGAGAAGGCCACAGCTGTCTCTCTGTGTGGTTGTGGAGAAGGCCACACCTGTCTCTCTGTGTGGTTGTGGAGAAGGCCACAGCTGTCTCTGTGTGTTGTTGTGGAGAAGGCCACACCTGCCTCTCTGTGTGGTTGTGGAGAAGGCCACAGCTGTCTCTGTGTGTGGTTGTGGAGAAGGCCACAGCTGTCTCTGTGTGTGGTTGTGGAGAAGGCCACACCTGTCTTTCTGTGTGGTTGTTTTGTGTGTGGAGCTGTAGAGGGCCCTGTAGCGCTTCACTCACCTGTTCAGTCTTGTCCCGGGCTTTTCAACAACACACACTCTCTCACACACACATCTCCTTTGTTCCGACAACACTGTGGGTTCCGCTCTGGGGTTGCTCACACTTTTATTTTCCATTCAGGCTTTACAGGAGTTGATGATTGGCTCAAACACTGTTGTACTCTGCCAGTGTACCTATGATCTGTCTGGCCACTCCCTAAACTCAGTGTGACTCCTATAGCTACTGGCAGCATTGACTAAATGCCAAATTATGCCATATCGGTTTGGTTGTTGCATGTTTTTTTCTGTTTAACATATTCTGAATGTCAAATTGATGCTGTATATTGTTTTGTAGTCCTTAGGCCTACATGTGTTACTCTGTCTCACAGAGTTTGGATGCGATATTTATCTATTTGATGGTTTTTGTACTGCACACGTTTTATTAATGTCTTATCTATTTGGTTGTTGTTGTAGTACATATTTAGCTGTCTCTAGTTAGCGTCTGTTAGTTTCCCATTGAGATTCTGCAGTGTCAGCTATGTTGTGTTTATGTAGCACCTCCCCTGCCTTTCTGTTGTTGTGCTAGAGACTCTAGACTCACCATTCACCTTTCACGAGCTGTAGCTCTCTGTGGCTCTCCAGCATTAGTCACAGAATAAGGTAAACGCATGAATTTGCTTCTCTGCCTTGCTCATCATTCATAACTGTAAATATATGTGCTGCCTGTCCCAGGTCAGGTGTGTGTACTTTACTGACATGTCAACATCCTGCATTGACTCACAGCTGTTCAGTTCATGTCCTTATTCTCAGGTGGTGTGAACATTGTTCTATAACAACCATAGCCTCTCCAGGACTGAACATTGTTCTATAACAACCATATCCTCTCCAGGACTGAACATTGTTCTATAACAACCATAGCCTCTCCAGGACTGAACATTGTTCTATAACAACCATAGCCTCTCCAGGACTGAACATTGTTCTATAACAACCATAGCCTCTCCAGGACTGAACATTGTTCTATGACAACCATAGCCTCTCCAGGACTGAACATTGTTCTATAACAACCATAGCCTCTCCAGGACTGAACATTGTTCTATAACAACCATAGCCTCTCCAGGACTGAACATTGTTCTATAACAACCATAGCCTCTCCAGGACTGAACATTGTTCTATAACAACCATAGCCTCTCCAGGACTGAACATTGTTCTATAACAACCATAGCCTCTCCAGGACTGAACATTGTTCTATGACAACCATAGCCTCTCCAGGACTGAACATTGTTCTATGACAACCATAGTCTCTCCAGGACTGAACATTGTTCTATAACAACCATAGCCTCTCCAGGACTGAACATTGTTCTATAACAACCATAGCCTCTCCAGGACTGATCATTGTTCTATAACAACCATAGCCTCTCCAGGACTGAACATGGTTCTATAACAACCATAGCCTCTCCAGGACTGAACATTGTTCTATAACAACCATAGCCTCTCCAGGACTGAACATGGTTCTATAACAACCATAGCCTCTCCAGGACTGAACATGGTTCTATAACAACCATAGCCTCTCCAGGACTGAACATGGTTCTATAACAACCATAGCCTCTCCAGGACTGAACATGGTTCTATAACAACCATAGCCTCTCCTATAACAACCATAGGACTGAACATGGTGTCTCTATAACAACCATAGCCTCTCCAGGACTGAACATTGTTCTATAACAACCATAGCCTCTCCAGGACTGAACATTGTTCTATAACAACCATAGCCTCTCCAGGACTGAACATTGTTCTATAACAACCATAGCCTCTCCAGGACTGAACATTGTTCTATAACAACCATAGCCTCTCCAGGACTGAACATTGTTCTATAACAACCATAGCCTCTCCAGGACTGAACATTGTTCTATAACAACCATAGCCTCTCCAGGACTGAACATTGTTCTATAACAACCATAGCCTCTCCAGGACTGAACATTGTTCTATAACAACCATAGCCTCTCCAGGACTGAACATTGTTCTATAACAACCATAGCCTCTCCAGGACTGAACATTGTTCTATAACAACCATAGCCTCTCCAGGACTGAACATTGTTCTATAACAACCATAGCCTCTCCAGGACTGATCATTGTTCTATAACAACCATAGCCTCTCCAGGACTGAACATTGTTCTATAACAACCATAGCCTCTCCAGGACTGAACATTGTTCTATAACAACCATAGCCTCTCCAGGACTGAACATTGTTCTATAACAACCATAGCCTCTCCAGGACTGAACATTGTTCTATAACAACCATAGCCTCTCCAGGACTGAACATTGTTCTATAACAACCATAGCCTCTCCAGGACTGAACATTGTTCTATAACAACCATAGCCTCTCCAGGACTGAACATTGTTCTATAACAACCATAGCCTCTCCAGGACTGAACATTGTTCTATAACAACCATAGCCTCTCCAGGACTGAACATTGTTCTATAACAACCATAGCCTCTCCAGGACTGAACATTGTTCTATAACAACCATAGCCTCTCCAGGACTGAACATTGTTCTATAACAACCATAGCCTCTCCAGGACTGAACATTGTTCTATAACAACCATAGCCTCTCCAGGACTGAACATTGTTCTATAACAACCATAGCCTCTCCAGGACTGAACATTGTTCTATAACAACCATAGCCTCTCCAGGACTGAACATTGTTCTATAACAACCATAGCCTCTCCAGGACTGAACATTGTTCTATAACAACCATAGCCTCTCCAGGACTGAACATTGTTCTATAACAACCATAGCCTCTCCAGGACTGAACATTGTTCTATAACAACCATAGCCTCTCCAGGACTGAACATTGTTCTATAACAACCATAGCCTCTCCAGGACTGAACATTGTTCTATAACAACCATAGCCTCTCCAGGACTGAACATTGTTCTATAACAACCATAGCCTCTCCAGGACTGAACATTGTTCTATAACAACCATAGCCTCTCCAGGACTGAACATTGTTCTATAACAACCATAGCCTCTCCACAACATTGTTCTATAACAACCATAGCCTCTCCAGGACTGAACATTGTTCTATAACAACCATAGCCTCTCCAGGACTGAACATTGTTCTATAACAACCATAGTTCTCCAGGACTGAACATTGTTCTATAACAACCATAGCCTCTCCAGGACTGAACATTGTTCTATAACAACCATAGCCTCTCCAGGACTGAACATTGTTCTATAACAACCATAGCCTCTCCAGGACTGAACATTGTTCTATAACAACCATAGCCTCTCCAGGACTGAACATTGTTCTATAACAACCATAGCCTCTCCAGGACTGAACATTGTTCTATAACAACCATAGCCTCTCCAGGACTGAACATTGTTCTATAACAACCATAGCCTCTCCAGGACTGAACATTGTTCTATAACAACCATAGCCTCTCCAGGACTGAACATTGTTCTATAACAACCATAGCCTCTCCAGGACTGAACATTGTTCTATAACAACCATAGCCTCTCCAGGACTGAACATTGTTCTATAACAACCATAGCCTCTCCAGGACTGAACATTGTTCTATAACAACCATAGCCTCTCCAGGACTGAACATTGTTCTATAACAACCATAGCCTCTCCAGGACTGAACATTGTTCTATAACAACCATAGCCTCTCCAGGACTGAACATTGTTCTATAACAACCATAGCCTCTCCAGGACTGAACATTGTTCTATAACAACCATAGCCTCTCCAGGACTGAACATTGTTCTATAACAACCATAGCCTCTCCAGGACTGAACATTGTTCTATAACAACCATAGCCTCTCCAGGACTGAACATTGTTCTATAACAACCATAGCCTCTCCAGGACTGAACATTGTTCTATAACAACCATAGCCTCTCCAGGACTGAACATTGTTCTATAACAACCATAGCCTCTCCAGGACTGAACATTGTTCTATAACAACCATAGCCTCTCCAGGACTGAACATTGTTCTATAACAACCATAGCCTCTCTCCAGGACTGAACATTGGTTCTATAACAACCATAGCCTCTCCAGGACTGAACATTGTTCTATAACAACCATAGCCTCTCCAGGACTGAACATTGTTCTATGACAACCATAGCCTCTCCAGGACTGAACATTGTTCTATAACAACCATAGCCTCTCCAGGACTGAACATTGTTCTATAACAACCATAGCCTCTCCAGGACTGAACATTGTTCTATAACAACCATAGCCTCTCCAGGACTGAACATTGTTCTATAACAACCATAGCCTCTCCAGGACTGAACATTGTTCTATAACAACCATAGCCTCTCCAGGACTGAACATTGTTCTATAACAACCATAGCCTCTCCAGGACTGAACATTGTTCTATAACAACCATAGCCTCTCCAGGACTGAACATTGTTCTATAACAACCATAGCCTCTCCAGGACTGAACATTGTTCTATAACAACCATAGCCTCTCCAGGACTGAACATGGTTCTATAACAACCATAGCCTCTCCAGGACTGAACATTGTTCTATAACAACCATAGCCTCTCCAGGACTGAACATTGTTCTATAACAACCATAGCCTCTCCAGGACTGAACATTGTTCTATAACAACCATAGCCTCTCCAGGACTGAACATTGTTCTATAACAACCATAGCCTCTCCAGGACTGAACATTGTTCTATAACAACCATAGCCTCTCCAGGACTGAACATTGTTCTATAACAACCATAGCCTCTCCAGGACTGAACATTGTTCTATAACAACCATAGCCTCTCCAGGACTGAACATTGTTCTATAACAACCATAGCCTCTCCAGGACTGAACATTGTTCTATAACAACCATAGCCTCTCCAGGACTGAACATTGTTCTATAACAACCATAGCCTCTCCAGGACTGAACATGGTTCTATAACAACCATAGCCTCTCCAGGACTGAACATTGTTCTATAACAACCATAGCCTCTCCAGGACTGAACATGGTTCTATAACAACCATAGCCTCTCCAGGACTGAACATTGTTCTATAACAACCATAGCCTCTCCAGGACTGAACATTGTTCTATAACAACCATAGCCTCTCCAGGACTGAACATTGTTCTATAACAACCATAGCCTCTCCAGGACTGAACATTGTTCTATGACAACCATAGCCTCTCCAGGACTGAACATTGTTCTATAACAACCATAGCCTCTCCAGGACTGAACATTGTTCTATAACAACCATAGCCTCTCCAGGACTGAACATTGTTCTATAACAACCATAGCCTCTCCAGGACTGAACATTGTTCTATAACAACCATAGCCTCTCCAGGACTGAACATGGTTCTATAACAACCATAGCCTCTCCAGGACTGAACATTGTTCTATGACAACCATAGCCTCTCCAGGACTGAACATTGTTCTATAACAACCATAGCCTCTCCAGGACTGAACATTGTTCTATAACAACCATAGCCTCTCCAGGACTGAACATGGTTCTATAACAACCATAGCCTCTCCAGGACTGAACATTGTTCTATAACAACCATAGCCTCTCCAGGACTGAACATTGTTCTATAACAACCATAGCCTCTCCAGGACTGAACATTGTTCTATAACAACCATAGCCTCTCCAGGACTGAACATTGTTCTATAACAACCATAGCCTCTCCAGGACTGAACATTGTTCTATGACAACCATAGCCTCTCCAGGACTGAACATTGTTCTATGACAACCATAGCCTCTACAGGACTGAACATTGTTCTATAACAACCATAGCCTCTCCAGGACTGAACATGGTTCTATAACAACCATAGCCTCTCCAGGACTGAACATTGTTCTATAACAACCATAGCCTCTCCAGGACTGAACATTGTTCTATAACAACCATAGCCTCTCCAGGACTGAACATTGTTCTATAACAACCATAGCCTCTCCAGGACTGAACATTGTTCTATAACAACCATAGCCTCTCCAGGACTGAACATTGTTCTATAACAACCATAGCCTCTCCAGGACTGAACATGGTTCTATAACAACCATAGCCTCTCCAGGACTGAACATTGTTCTATGACAACCATAGCCTCTCCAGGACTGAACATTGTTCTATAACAACCATAGCCTCTCCAGGACTGAACATGGTTCTATAACAACCATAGCCTCTCCAGGACTGAACATTGTTCTATAACAACCATAGCCTCTCCAGGACTGAACATTGTTCTATAACAACCATAGCCTCTCCAGGACTGAACATTGTTCTATAACAACCATAGCCTCTCCAGGACTGAACATTGTTCTATAACAACCATAGCCTCTCCAGGACTGAACATTGTTCTATAACAACCATAGCCTCTCCAGGACTGAACATTGTTCTATGACAACCATAGCCTCTCCAGGACTGAACATTGTTCTATAACAACCATAGCCTCTCCAGGACTGAACATGGTTCTATAACAACCATAGCCTCTCCAGGACTGATCATTGTTCTATAACAACCATAGCCTCTCCAGGACTGAACATTGTTCTATAACAACCATAGCCTCTCCAGGACTGAACATGGTTCTATAACAACCATAGCCTCTCCAGGACTGAACACGGTTCTATAACAACCATAGCCTCTCCAGGACAGAACATTGTTCTATAACAACCATAGCCTCTCCAGGACTGAACATGGTTCTATAACAACCATAGCCTCTCCAGGACAGAACATTGTTCTATAACAACCATAGCCTCTCCAGGACTGAACATTGTTCTATAACAACCATAGCCTCTCCAGGACTGAACATTGTTCTATAACAACCATAGCCTCTCCAGGACTGAACATTGTTCTATGACAACCATAGCCTCTCCAGGACTGAACATTGTTCTATGACAACCATAGCCTCTCCAGGACTGAACATTGTTCTATGACAACCATAGCCTCTCCAGGACTGAACATTGTTCTATAACAACCATAGCCTCTCCAGGACTGAACATTGTTCTATAACAACCATAGCCTCTCCAGGACTGAACATTGTTCTATGACAACCATAGCCTCTCCAGGACTGAACATGGTTATATAACAACCATAGCCTCTCCAGGACTGAACATTGTTCTATAACAACCATAGCCTCTCCAGGACTGAACATTGTTCTATGACAACCATAGCCTCTCCAGGACAGAACATTGTTCTATAACAACCATAGCCTCTCCAGGACTGAACATTGTTCTATGACAACCATAGCCTCTCCAGGACTGAACATTGTTCTATGACAACCATAGCCTCTCCAGGACTGAACATTGTTCTATAACAACCATAGCCTCTCCAGGACTGAACATTGTTCTATAACAACCATAGCCTCTCCAGGACTGAACATTGTTCTATAACAACCATAGCCTCTCCAGGACTGAACATTGTTCTATGACAACCATAGTCTCTCCAGGACTGAACATGGTTCTATAACAACCATAGCCTCTCCAGGACTGAACATTGTTCTATAACAACCATAGCCTCTCCAGGACTGAACATGGTTCTATAACAACCATAGCCTCTCCAGGACTGAACATTGTTCTATAACAACCATAGCCTCTCCAGGACTGAACATCATTTTGATTCAAAGCCCCAGTCTAAAGCTCTCTGCCAAGCCACAGTTTAGAAAACAATGATCAATTCCCAATTTAAATCATTAATCCCCATTACTTACAGTGACAGTGAATGGTGAGTCAATCTATGATACGTCCCAAAAGGCACCCATATTCCCTTTATAGTGCACTTCTTTTGACCGGGATCCTAATGGCTATATAGGGAATAGGGCGCCATTTGGGAAGTAAACTGAGTCTAAGTGAGGGATTACAGTAAATAAATAATCTGTTGTCTGAGCTAGCAGAGGTGTGTGTGTGTATGTGTGTGTGTGTGTGTGTGTGTGTGTGTGTGTGTGTGTGTGTGTGTGTGTGTCTGTATGTGTGTGTGTGTGTGTGTGTGTGTGTGTGTGTGTGTGTATGTGTGTGTGTGTGTGTGTGTGTGTGTGTCTGTATGTGTGTGCATGTGTGCCGCATAGTTTCATCCTCCTGTTACAACACTACCACCACGTCCCTGAAAGAAACAGACCTGTTGCTAATGTTGCTATGGTGACTGGGCCATTTGTGGTCTAGAGGAGCAGGGAGGAGAGGCACATTTGGTTAGTGGCAGGGGAGAGTAGTCGCTCTGTCGAGCTCTCATCCAACCCTGCTTCAGTACAATGTCACCGGGCTCTGTTTAGCTGAGTGAGGGTGTTTTCTCTGGGTTTAGCTGGTCTGGTCTGGTACTGGTAGCTTCACCGGGTCTCTGAATGTTAGTTGTATCTATCTGGCAGGAGGAGTGAATGGCTCTGGGCTCAGCTAGTCTGGTCTGGTAGCCTCTCTCTGGCCGGTCTGTTGTTTGGTCAGTTGGAGGAGGAATTAGAGCATGGCTGGCTGTGCTGCTGCTGTTTCTCTGAAGTTACTGGACTGTTGGTTTCTCTCTGATGTCGGTCAGTCTGGGAGAGTCAGGCATTGCTTTCTGTGGCCACAGAGACACATTCCAGAGCAAACAGCAGTCTGTGGGATCCAGTGGATGTTAGTTTTCTTCCTCATTTTGATTTGCTCTCTCACACATAGACATGGAGAAGGACATAACAAAGACGTACCTGCGCGTGTCATCTTGTCAAGTATGTCTAGGATATCCAAATGCGTGTGTGAGAGAGGCCTGTGTGAGAGAGGCCTGTGAGAGAGAGGCCTGTGAGAGAGAGGCCTGTGTGAGAGAGGCCTGTGTGAGAGAGGCCTGTGTGAGAGAGGCCTGTGTGAGAGAGGCCTGTGCTTTAATGGGTTATAGGTACTGTATGTAACAGGGTGAGGGATGACGCACTCACGCACGCACACACACACACACACACACACACACACACACACACACACACACACACACACACACACACACACACACACACTGTCACGCCCTGACCATAGAGAGCCTTTTCATTCTTTATGTTGGTTAGGTCGGGGTGTGACGAGGGTGGGTAATCTAGGTTGTTTTATGTTGGCCTGGTATGGTTCCCAATCAGAGGCAGCTGTTTATCGTTGTCTGTGATTGGGGATCATATTTAGGCAGCCATTTCCCCACTGTGTGTTGTGGGATCTTGTTTATGTGTAGTTGCCTGTGAGCACTCCATAGCTTCACGTGTCGCTTGCTCTTTATTGTTTCTTTGTGCGGTTCACTTCTAATAAAATGTCGAACCGATTTCACGCTGCGCTTTGGTCCGAATGTTATTACGACGATCGTGACACACACACACACACACACACACACACATACACACACACACACACACACACACAGAGAGAGAGGCCCGTCTCACAGGCTCCTCCTCCCACAGTATTCAGTAACATACAGTCAGAACTAGAGGTCATCCGATTATGATTTTTCAACACCGATACCGATTATTGGAGGACCAAAAAAAGCCAATAACGGTTAATCGGACGATTTTTTACATTTATTTGTAATAATGACAATTACAACAATACTGAATGAACACTTATTTTAACTTAATATAATACATATCAATAAAAATCTATTTAGCCTCGAATAAATAATGAGACATGTTCAATTTGGTTTAAATAATGCAAAAACAAAGTGTTGGAGAAGAAAGTCAGAACCCCTTTAGACCTCCTCCCACAGTATTCAGTAACATACAGTCAGAACTCCTTTAGACTTCCTCCCACAGTATTCAGTAACATACAGTCAGAACTCCTTTAGACCTCTTCCCACAGTATTCAGTAACATACAGTCAGAACTCCTTTAGACCTCCTCCCACAGTATTCAGTAACATACAGTCAGAACCTCTTTAGACCTCCTCCCACAGTATTCAGTAACCTACAGTCAGAACCCCTTTAGACTTCCTCCCACAGTATTCGGTAACATACAGTCAGAACTCCTTTAGACTTCCTCCCACAGTATTCAGTAACATACAGTCAGAACTCCTTTAGACCTGCTCCCACAGTATTCAGTAACATACAGTCAGAACTCCTTTAGACCTCCTCCCACAGTATTCAGTAACATACAGTCAGAACTCCTTTAGACCTCCTCCCACAGTATTCAGTAACATACAGTCAGAACTCCTTTAGACCTCCTCCCACAGTATTCAGTAACATACAGTCAGAACTCCTTTAGACCTCCTCCCACAGTATTCAGTAACATACAGTCAGAACTCCTTTAGACCTCCTCCCACAGTATTCAGTAACCTACAGTCAGAACTCCTTTAGACCCCCTCCCACAGTATTCAGTAACCTACAGTCAGAACTCCTTTAGACCTCCTCCCACAGTATTCAGTAACATACAGTCAGAACTCCTTTAGACCTCCTCCCACAGTATTCAGTAACATACAGTCAGAACTCCTTTAGACCTCCTCCCACAGTATTCAGTAACATACAGTCAGAACTCCTTTAGACCTCCTCCCACAGTATTCAGTAACCTACAGTCAGAACTCCTTTAGACCTCCTCCCACAGTATTCAGTAACCTACAGTCAGAACTCCTTTAGACCTCCTCCCACAGTATTCAGTAACATACAGTCAGAACTCCTTTAGACCTCCTCCCACAGTATTCAGTAACATACAGTCAGAACTCCTTTAGACCTCCTCCCACAGTATTCAGTAACATACAGTCAGAACTCCTTTAGACCTCCTCCCACAGTATTCAGTAACATACAGTCAGAACTCCTTTAGACCTCCTCCCACAGTATTCAGTAACATACAGTCAGAACTCCTTTAGACCTCCTCCCACAGTATTCAGTAACCTACAGTCAGAACTCCTTTAGACCCCCTCCCACAGTATTCAGTAACCTACAGTCAGAACTCCTTTAGACCTCCTCCCACAGTATTCAGTAACATACAGTCAGAACTCCTTTAGACCTCCTCCCACAGTATTCAGTAACATACAGTCAGAACTCCTTTAGACCTCCTCCCACAGTATTCAGTAACATACAGTCAGAACTCCTTTAGACCTCCTCCCACAGTATTCAGTAACCTACAGTCAGAACTCCTTTAGACCTCCTCCCACAGTATTCAGTAACCTACAGTCAGAACTCCTTTAGACCTCCTCCCACAGTATTCAGTAACATACAGTCAGAACTCCTTTAGACCTCTACCCACAGTATTCAGTAACATACAGTCAGAACTCCTTTAGACCTCCTCCCACAGTATTCAGTAACATACAGTCAGAACTCCTTTAGACCTCCTCCCACAGTATTCAGTAACATACAGTCAGAACTCCTTTAGACCTCCTCCCACAGTATTCAGTAACATACAGTCAGAACTCCTTTAGACCTCCTCCCACAGTATTCAGTAACATACAGTCAGAACCCCTTTAGACTTCCTCCCACAGTATTCAGTAACATACAGTCAGAACCCCTTTAGACTTCCTCCCACAGTATTCAGTAACATACAGTCAGAACTCCTTTAGACCTCCTCCCACAGTATTCAGTAACATAAAGTCAGAACTCCTTTAGACCTCCTCCCACAGTATTCAGTAACATACAGTCAGAACTCCTTTAGACCTCTACCCACAGTATTCAGTAACATACAGTCAGAACTCCTTTAGACCTCCTCCCACAGTATTCAGTAACATACAGTCAGAACTCCTTTAGACCTCCTCCCACAGTATTCAGTAACATACAGTCAGAACCCCTTTAGACCTCCTCCCACAGTATTCAGTAACATACAGTCAGAACTCCTTTAGACTTCCTCCCACAGTATTCAGTAACCTACAGTCAGAACCCCTTTAGACCTCCTCCCACAGTATTCAGTAACATACAGTCAGAACTCCTTTAGACCTCCTCCCACAGTATTCAGTAACATACAGTCAGAACCCCTTTAGACCTCCTCCCACAGTATTCAGTAACATACAGTCAGAACTCCTTTAGACCTCCTCCCACAGTATTCAGTAACATACAGTCAGAACTCCTTTAGACCTCCTCCCACAGTATTCAGTAACATACAGTCAGAACTCCTTTAGACTTCCTCCCACAGTATTCAGTAACATACAGTCAGAACTCCTTTAGACATCCTCCCACAGTATTCAGTAACATACAGTCAGAACTCCTTTAGACCTCCTCCCACAGTATTCAGTAACATACAGTCAGAACTCCTTTAGACCTCCTCCCACAGTATTCAGTAACATACAGTCAGAACTCCTTTAGACCTCCTCCCACAGTATTCAGTAACATACAGTCAGAACTCCTTTAGACCTCCGCCCACAGTATTCAGTAACATACAGTCAGAACCCCTTTAGACTTCCTCCCACAGTATTCAGTAACATACAGTCAGAACCCCTTTAGACTTCCTCCCACAGTATTCAGTAACATACAGTCAGAACTCCTTTAGACCTCCTCCCACAGTATTCAGTAACATACAGTCAGAACTCCTTTAGACCTCCTCCCACAGTATTCAGTAACATACAGTCAGAACTCCTTTAGACCTCCTCCCACAGTATTCAGTAACATACAGTCAGAACTCCTTTAGACTTCCTCCCACAGTATTCAGTAACATACAGTCAGAACTCCTTTAGACCTCCTCCCACAGTATTCAGTAACATACAGTCAGAACACCTTTAGACTTCCTCCCACAGTATTCAGTAGCATACAGTCAGAACTCCTTTAGACCTCCTTCCACAGTATTCAGTAACATACAGTCAGAACTCCTTTAGACCTCCTCCCACAGTATTCAGTAACATACAGTCAGAACTCCTTTAGACTTCCTCCCACAGTATTCAGTAACATACAGTCAGAACTCCTTTAGACTTCCTCCCACAGTATTCAGTAACATACAGTCAGAACTCCTTTAGACCTCCTCCCACAGTATTCAGTAACCTACAGTCAGAACCCCTTTAGACCTCCTCCCACAGTATTCAGTAACATACAGTCAGAACTCCTTTAGACCTCCTCCCACAGTATTCAGTAACATACAGTCAGAACTCCTTTAGACCTCCTCCCACAGTATTCAGTAACATACAGTCAGAACTCCTTTAGACTTCCTCCCACAGTATTCAGTAACATACAGTCAGAACTCCTTTAGACCTCCTCCCACAGTATTCAGTAACATACAGTCAGAACTCCTTTAGACCTCCTCCCACAGTATTCAGTAACATACAGTCAGAACTCCTTTAGACCTCCTCCCACAGTATTCAGTAACATACAGTCAGAACTAATTTAGACCTCCGCCCACAGTATTCAGTAACATACAGTCAGAACCCCTTTAGACTTCCTCCCACAGTATTCAGTAACATACAGTCAGAACCCCTTTAGACTTCCTCCCACAGTATTCAGTAACATACAGTCAGAACTCATTTAGACCTCCTCCCACAGTATTCAGTAACATACAGTCAGAACTCCTTTAGACCTCCTCCCACAGTATTCAGTAACATACAGTCAGAACTCCTTTAGACCTCCTCCCACAGTATTCAGTAACATACAGTCAGAACTCCTTTAGACTTCCTCCCACAGTATTCAGTAACATACAGTCAGAACTCCTTTAGACCTCCTCCCACAGTATTCAGTAACATACAGTCAGAACTTCTTTAGACCTGCTCCCACAGTATTCAGTAACATACAGTCAGAACTCCTTTAGATCTCCTCCCACAGTATTCAGTAACATACAGTCAGAACTCCTTTAGACTTCCTCCCACAGTATTCAGTAACATACAGTCAGAACTCCTTTAGACCTCCTCCCACAGTATTCAGTAACATACAGTCAGAACTCCTTTAGACCTCCTCCCACAGTATTCAGTAACATACAGTCAGAACTCCTTTAGACCTCCTCCCACAGTATTCAGTAACATACAGTCAGAACTCCTTTAGACCTCCTCCCACAGTATTCAGTAACATACAGTCAGAACTCCTTTAGACCTCCTCCCACAGTATTCAGTAACATACAGTCAGAACTCCTTTAGACCTCCGCCCACAGTATTCATTAACATACAGTCAGAACCCCTTTAGACATCCTCCCACAGTATTCAGTAACATACAGTCAGAACCCCTTTAGACTTCCTCCCACAGTATTCAGTAACATACAGTCAGAACTCCTTTAGACCTCCTTCCACAGTATTCAGTAACATACAGTCAGAACTCCTTTAGACCTCCTCCCACAGTATTCAGTAACATACAGTCAGAACTCCTTTAGACTTCCTCCCACAGTATTCAGTAACATACAGTCAGAACTCCTTTAGACTTCCTCCCACAGTATTCAGTAACATACAGTCAGAACTCCTTTAGACCTCCTCCCACAGTATTCAGTAACCTACAGTCAGAACCCCTTTAGACCTCCTCCCACAGTATTCAGTAACATACAGTCAGAACTCCTTTAGACCTCCTCCCACAGTATTCAGTAACCTACATTTAGAACTCCTTTAGACCTCTACCCACAGTATTCAGTAACATACAGTCAGAACCCATTTAGACCTCCTCCCACAGTATTCAGTAACATACAGTCAGAACTCCTTTAGACCTCTACCCACAGTATTCAGTAACATACAGTCAGAACCCATTTAGACCTCCTCCCACAGTATTCAGTAACATACAGTCAGAACTCCTTTAGACTACCTCCCACAGTATTCAGTAACCTACAGTCAGAACCTCTTTAGACTTCCTCCCACAGTATTCAGTAACATACAGTCAGAACTCCTTTAGACCTCCTCCCACAGTATTCAGTAACATACAGTCAGAACTCCTTTAGTCTTCCTTCCTGTCCCTCAGCTGTCTGTCGCTCTAAAGACACTGGTGACACTTCAGAGAGGAATCCACATCTCTTGGTCATGATGGTGAACGATGTCATACAGGACAGAACTGAGAAAGGAAGTGTCTCAATTAAAGGAGGAGCCAGAACAGGATGGGTCAGTTGACTCAGTAACCAAAACTTGGAGTCATTTCATCTGAATAGTACCGACTGGGTTAAATCCCTGATCTCTTACGATGGTTGCCCCTGTGGCATGTGTGACCCCTTTGAATCACCAAGCTATAAATCAGATCAAACAATGATTCCGTGGTCATCATCACATCATCACCAGCTCTTTAGAAATAGATACTTACTGTTGCCTAGGGTGGTCTAGCAGTCTAAGCTGCTGCCCCTGGAAGACATACTGTATACCACTCCAGCATTGTTTTGAATCTGTGCCACAGCAATTTCAGCACCCTCTCCCTCTCGTCTCCTGTCACTCCTCTCCTCTACCACTCCTCTCCTCTACCAACTTGGTTGACCAAGTTGACCTTTGAACTCTGTGACCTCTCATTCTACAGAGAGACCAACAGTCTACACAGGATCTACTTTACAGTCCACACACACACACACACACACACACACACACACACACACACACACACACACACACACACACACACACACACACACACACACACACACACACACACCTACCTCAACTCTCCTGGACTGGAATAAGGAATGATCAGTACAGAACAGAGCACAACAGAACACACCCTGTATCGATCTGGAATGGAATAGGTCTCTCCCGGTCAGCATTGAAGGAAAGCCGTAGTGGAACGCCAGAAGGCATCCCAGTGATTCCAGAGCTGCCCAGTGTCACCTAGGATCTGTGATGACTGTCACTGGGTTCTCTGTTGTCAGCTTATCAGCCGTGTGGGTTTTAGTGTTGTTAACTTGCAGGCATATGTAGTGTTATGTTATAATGGTATTATGCAACATAGAATGTATGACCTTTATTGATCTCCCTCCCTCCTCTCTTCCTCTGGGTGACAGGTATTGCCAGGTCCACCAGTGGGAGACTGAGGAGGACAGACAGAGAAGGTTCTTCTTCCATCACCAGTCCCAGTAAGTCATACTGTTTCTATCTGAGGAATCCACCAGGCACACACATTATTACTTGTTGGCCTCAACACAAGGACTTTGATTAATGCTACTGAGTTCATGTTGTGGCTGAGCAAAATGCACAGCTGAATTGGTGAAGTGCGGGTTGACAAGGCACTGTATACTGCCCTTCACACTTTTCACTGGATTTAGTGAAAGTAACAAACTGTATTTCGTCAGCAAGCAGACTTTATCAGGGTTTCTGAGAAGTGTGCCACGAAAGAGGTACTGTAGCACCGATGGACCAATATGTTACAGTAAGCAGGTAGGAATGGAATCACAAATATTCCCCTTGAGAGAGGAGAGAGAGATGATTAAGACAGACTCAGTGAGGGTGAGATGGAGAGAGAGATGATTAAGACAGACTCAGTGAGGGTGAGATGGAGAGAGAGATGATTAAGACAGACTCAGTGAGGGTGAGATGGAGAGAGAGATGATTAAGACAGACTCAGTGAGGGTGAGATGGAGAGAGATGATTAAGACAGACTCAGTGAGGGTGAGATGGAGAGAGATGATTAAGACAGACTCAGTGAGGGTGAGATGGAGAGAGAGATGATTAAGACAGACTCAGTGAGGGTGAGATGGAGAGAGATGATTAAGACAGACTCAGTGAGGGTGAGATGGAGAGAGAGATGATTAAGACAGACTCAGTGAGGGTGAGATGGAGAGAGATGATTAAGACAGACTCAGTGAGGGTGAGATGGAGAGAGAGATGATTAAGACAGACTCAGTGAGGGTGAGATGGAGAGAGATGATTAAGACAGACTCAGTGAGGGTGAGATGGAGAGAGAGATGATTAAGACAGACTCGGTGAGAGTGAGATGGAGAGAGATGATTAAGACAGACTCAGTGAGGGTGAGATGGAGAGAGAGATGATTAAGACAGACTCAGTGAGGGTGAGATGGAGAGAGAGATGATTAAGACAGACTCAGTGAGGGTGAGATGGAGAGAGATGATTAAGAAGACTCAGTGAGAGTGAGATGGAGAGAGATGATTAAGACAGACTCAGTGAGGGTGAGATGGAGAGAGAGATGATTAAGACAGACTCAGTGAGGGTGAGATGGAGAGAGAGATGATTAAGACAGACTCGGTGAGGGTGGGATGGAGAGAGAGATGATTAAGACAGACTCAGTGAGGGTGAGATGGAGAGAGAGATGATTAAGACAGACTCAGTGAGGGTGAGATGGAGAGAGAGATGATTAAGACAGACTCGGTGAGGGTGAGATGGAGAGAGAGATGATTAAGACAGACTCGGTGAGGGTGAGATGGAGAGAGAGATGATTAAGACAGACTCAGTGAGGGTGAGATGGAGAGAGATGATTAAGACAGACTCAGTGAGAGTGAGATGGAGAGAGATGATTAAGACAGACTCAGTGAGGGTGAGATGGAGAGAGATGATTAAGACAGACTCAGTGAGGGTGAGATGGAGAGAGAGATGATTAAGACAGATTCAGTGAGGGTGAGATGGAGAGAGAGATGATTAAGACAGACTCAGTGAGGGTGAGATGGAGCGAGATGATTAAGACAGACTCAGTGAGGGTGAGATGGAGAGAGATGATTAAGACAGACTCAGTGAGGGTGAGATGGAGAGAGAGATGATTAAGACAGACTCAGTGAGGTTGAGATGGAGAGAGATGATTAAGACAGACTCAGTGAGGGTGAGATGGAGAGAGATGATTAAGACAGACTCAGTGAGGGTGAGATGGAGAGAGATGATTAAGACAGACTCAGTGAGGGTGAGATGGAGAGAGATGATTAAGACAGACTCAGTGAGGGTGAGATGGAGAGAGATGATTAAGACAGACTCAGTGAGGGTGAGATGGAGAGAGATGATTAAGACAGACTCAGTGAGGGTGAGATGGAGAGAGAGATGATTAAGACAGACTCAGTGAGAGTGAGATGGAGAGAGATGATTAAGACAGACTCGGTGAGGGTGAGATGGAGAGAGATGATTAAGAAGACTCAGTGAGGGTGAGATGGAGAGAGAGATGATTAAGACAGACTCGGTGAAGGTGAGATGGAGAGAGATTTAGATATTTGGTATTTTATTAGGATCCCCATTAGCTGTTGCAAAAGCAGCAGCTACTCTTCCTGTGGTCCACACAAAACATGAAACATGACATAATACAGAACATTAATAGAACAGAACTACACCAAAAAATGGTTTTGAAGCACGCATAGCCTACATATCAATACATACACAGAGGCGATGTTCTTTGTTTGTTTTTTGAAACCAGGTTTGCTGTTTATTTGAGTAATATGAGATGGAACAGAGTTCCATGCAATAATGGCTCTATACAATAATGTACATTTTATTGAATTTATTCTGGATTTGGGGACTGTGAAAAGACCACTGGTGGCATTTCTGGTGGCGTAAGTGTGTGTGTCAGAGTTGTGTATAAATTGACTTTGCAAACAATTCTGGATTTTCAACACATGAATGTTTCTTTAAAAATAAGTGATGCAGTCAGTCT